>NC_064927.1:407366452-407669322 GCF_023897955.1 Schistocerca gregaria | reverse complement strand
CTGGACTCGCATACCGGATGACGACGGTTCAATCCTGCTTCCGGCCATCCTGCTTTAGGTTTTCCGTGACTTCCCTAAATCGCTTCAGGCAAATGCCGGTATGGTTCCTTTGACAGGACACGACCGACTTCTTTCTCCACCCTTCCCTAATCGAATGAGATTTATGACCTCGCTGGTTGGTCACTTCCCCCAACACAAAACAATCCAGTCCAATGGAGTCTCCTTTTGATCAGCAACTTGACGTGGCATAGACACAACACATCGATGGAAGTCGCTTCCGGAAATACGTCTCGATTACGTCCCATAAATGTTCGATGGGGTGACCAAACCATTCGCTCAAGTTGTTCAGAGCGTCCTTGAAACCAATGGCCAACAACTGTGACCCGGTGACATTGTTATCCATAAAAATTCCATCGTTGTGCGGGAACATGAAGTCCGTGAGGGGCTGCATATGGTCTCCAAGTAGTCGAACATAGCCATTTGCAGTCAATGGTCGATTCAGTTGGACCAGACGACTCAGTCCATTCCATGTAAACACAGCTCACACAATTATGGAGCTACCTACAGCTTCCATACTGCCTTGTTGACAACTTGGGTCCATGGCTTCGTAGGGTCTACGCCACACTCGAACCCTACCATCAGCTATTACCAAGTGAAACCGAGATTCTCGTAACCAGGCCACGGTCTTCTAGTAGTCTAGGATTCAACCGATATGGTGGCGAGCCCAAGAGAAGCGCTGCAAGTGGTGTCGTGTGGTACCAAAGGCACTCGTCACGGTCTTCTGCTACCTTAGCCTATTAACGTCAAATTTCGCCTTAATTGTATGTTCCACATTGATTTCTGTCGTTATTTCACGCAGTGTTGCTTGTCTGTCGTCACTGACCAACTCTAAACAAACGCCTCCGATAACCGGGCGTTACGTGAAGGCCACGGTCAGAGGTTATGCGTGAAATTTGATATTCTCGGCACACTCTCGACACTGTGGACCTCGGAATATTGAATTCGCTAACGACTTCTGATGCGTCTAGTCCAACTACCATTCCCCGTTCAAAGTCTGTTAAATCCCGTAGTGTAGCCATAACCACGTCGGAAACCTTTTCGAATCAGTCACCTGAGTGCAGATGGCCGCACCGCCAACACATTGCTGCGATACTACCGCCATTGTGTGTGTGCGCATATCGATTTCCCACGACGTTCGTCATCTCATTGTAAGTAGGTTACTAAAGTGGACATACTTAATTGTTCACCACTGTAACTTTAAGGTTACATAAACTGTACGCTATTTCTCATGACAATAGCGTCTCTAGGATCCACATTTAGGTTCACAGAGAACTACCATTTGAAGTAAAATGTACTTAAGATTACCTTTGCGAAGGATCATCCATCTGTTATATATACGCTACTGAGAAAAATCATCCATCGGTTATATGTACAATACTGGCCATTGAAATTGCTACACCATGACGTGCTACAGACACGAAATTTAACCGACAGGAACCGAGCGAGGTGGCGCAGTGGTTAGCACACTGGACTCGCATTCGGGAGGACGACGGTTCAATCCCGTCTCCGGCCATCCTGATTTAGGTTTTCCGTGATTTCCCTAAGTCGTTTCAGGCAAATGCAGGGATGGTTCCTTTGAAAGGGCACGGCCGATTTCCTTCCCAATCCTTCCCTAACCCGAGCTTGCACTCCGTCTCTAATGACCTCGTTGTCGACGGGACGTTCAACACTAACCACCACCACCACCACCACCACCACTAACCGACAGGAAGAAGATGCTGTGATATGCAAATGATTAGCTTTTCAGAGCATTCACACAAGGTTGGCGCCGGTGGCGACACCTACAACGTGCTGACACTTGGAAAGTTTCCAACCGATTTATCATACACAAACAGCAGTTGACCGGCGTTGCCTGGTGAAACGTTGTTGTGATGCCTCATGTAAGGAGGAGAAATGCGCACCATTACGTTTCCGACTTTGATAAAGGTCACCTATCGCGATTGCGGTTTATCGTACCGCGACATTGCTGCTTGCGTTGGTCAAGATCCAATTACTGTTAGCAGAATATGGAATTAGTGAGTTCAGGAGGGGAGGGTAATACGGAACGCCGTGCTGGATCCCAACGATCTCGTATCATTAGCAGTCGAGGTGACAGGCATCTTATCCGCATGACAGTAATGCATCGTGAGTCAACAGACAACAACCATCTGCACGAACACTTCAACGACGTTTCCAGCAGCATGGACTATTAGCTCGGAGACCATGGCTGCGGTTTACGTTGACGCTGCATCACAGACAGGAACTCCTGCGATGGTGTAGCCAACGACTAACCTCGGTGCACGAATGGCAAATCGTCATGTTTTCGGATGAATTCAGATTCTGTTTACAGCATCATGATGGTCACATCCGTGTTTGGCGACATCGCGGTGAACTGCGTATCACCCGGCGTGATGGTATGGGGTTCCATCGGTTACACGTCTCGGTCACCTATTGTTCCCACTGACGGCACTTTGAACAGTGGACGTTACATTTCAGATGTGTTACGACCCGCGGCTCTACCCTTCATTCGATCACTGCGAAACCCTACAATTCAGCAGGATAATGCACGACAACATGTTGCAGGTCCTGTACGGGGCTCTCTGGATACAGAAAATGTTCGACTGCTGCCCTGACCAGCAGATTCTGAAGATCTCTTACCAATTGGAAACGTCTGGTCAATGGTGGCCGAGCAACTGGCTCGTCACAATACGCCAGTCACCACTCTTGAATTGTGGTATCGTGTTGAAGCTGCTTGGGGAGCTGTACCTGTACACACCATCCAAACTCTGTTTGAGTCAATGTCCAGGAGTATCAAGGCCGTTATTATTGCCATTGGTGGTAAATTGCGTGAAAATGTAATCACTTGTCAATTCTAGTATAATATATTTCTCCAATGAATACCCGTTTATCATCTGCATTTCTTCTTGGTGTAGCAATTTTAATGGCCAGTATACGTGCGTGAGAACAGACTTCCTGTTGTTACAAGGACTTCTTTTACACTCATTCATGAATTGACAGTGCAGTTCTTAATCAAAGTCATTCTCGCCGGGTGAGCCCATGAAGTTATTTCTGTCTGCCTGTATGGCTTATTAGTTAATACTGTCAGGAAAGGTAGCGGAAGCTCACAGGAGGCCACTGAAGCTGTAAGCCACGCGGAGTGGTCTTCCATCATCGCGTTAGCGCGACGCTGGCGAGAGCAGATTTCATAAGCAGGGCGCAAATTGGCAGCGAAACGGGAGGCGGCGGGCAAACGACCGCAAGAGGGCGCCGGCGGCTTTGCGGAGGCAGGACGACCCCTGCCTGTCCCCCGCGCGTTTTCCAAACAAGACGCAGCCCGGCCGTTTGCTGCTCCAGAGTAAGTCAAACACTCAGCAAGCCCCAGTTAACGTCCACTGGCTCTACTTTGCTCTACTGGTTCCTCGGTAATCATGGCACAGACCTAACACTAATTGATATTAAAACTATCTTATTACTGCTACGTTTATTACATTCCCTCAGCTCTTTTTGTAACTGAGACGAGGGGATTAGGGAAAGTAGGAACAGGTGTGGATCGGCCTAATCAGTTACCGTTGGTTGCACAGTAAACAGGTACACTTTATTTAAGGAAATATTTTTTAACAATCATTTTAAAAAACATTGACTGTAACACGAGCTACACTGACGGGTGAAGGCCTTATAACGAAAGAATTCAAAATTATTTGTCGGCTGAAGGCCACAAGCAATACTTCAGAACAATTAGCGGCTGATGCCTGAATTACAAGTGAGGAAGACAATTACACGTTGAAAATACCGAATTCATCTTTTAAAACAATCACTTAAAAACAAACTGTGACACAAACTACACTGACAGCTGTAGGCCTTATTAAGATAGAATTCAAATTATTTGTCGGCTGAAGGCCATGAGCAATAGGAATAATTTAAACAAAACATTACTTTTAAACAATTGACATAATCACAACTAATAAAGAAGGGAGTGATCCACCGACGGTGGTCCCAGGATCGACCTGAGAAAAGTCGCTACAGCTGCGTGCGCTGTGAGACAGGTAGCCAAGAGTTATACTCACGTAACAGGATGGCAACTCAAACTAGGCACAGTTTAAACGGCGATCAATGCTCTTACCACATCCGCCTAACGTGTGATAACCAGCACAGCAACGGTATAATTCAAGGGTGGACGAAGTGACAGACAGTAATGAGTCTTCAGAATCTGGTGTTTAAAACATAGGAAGGCAGAAGGAACAACTACAACCAAGGTAGACAAAGAAAACCACAATCCACACCGCAACCAAGGAGCCTGTCGAACTACACGTCATGCCGGACAGCATCGGCAAAACGAGGAAAAGTACACTGTCACAAAAATACGCTAACCTCCAGGGCAGATACCTGGGGCGTTAGCGGCCATTAGGCAGTAACATACCCCCGGTTGCACTTCAGCAACAATAACATAAAATCCATAAAACTAATAACAGGCAGTAGAAGACAGCTAATAGATTCTACCAACTCGACATGCTCCACTTGTTGCTGTTTGTCTCATGGCGACCCTGCGAGCAGCAACGCGCGATAAACGGGATGACCAGAAAATAGTGGAGGTTTCACTACTGCATTAATGTTCACTCAAATCAACGTCCTGGGTCCGGTGGACAACGAGGTTGTGGCCCTCGCAACTACAGCCCCTCGATCCGGCAATGCCTGCATGCCGCCAACGGTCCTGGCATGTCGGCGCGCTGCCGGACCTCTCTGCTGCTCCGTCCCAACCGATCTACCGACACACCCGACCCGAAAAACACTTCACGTCCTTCAAAAGATAGTACGGGTACTAGATATCGATGAAGGCTGCCGCTGCCACTTTGGACAGACAATGCTGGCAAACGTAGTGGCGCCAGTAAACAGGAGAAGAGAACGATACGCCACTATCATTATACGATGCCAACCTACCAACGTCACCAACGCGAGCCGCACATGGCTCAGTAACTCTTAGTGGTAACAGTTACCCAGAACAGGTCTTATTACAGTACAATTTCGGCTGTGAACCAATTTCGAATGTTTACATAGGAGGCAACTTGACCGAGTCTGTAGCCGGAAAATGGGTGGTTGACGTCACTGCATTCGGTGAGGGCGACCTGGGCTAGAGTTCCGGTATCTCCTCAGCGTTTTGCTGAGGTTAGTTACGGAACTGGCTCCATTTAGCCTCGTAAGGCCAAGTGAAGATCTACTTCAATAAAAGAAGTTGCGACACCATCAAGATTGATGTACTGGAATTAACCGCTGGAGGTATGGCGCCACGCTGGAGGTATGGCGCCACGCTGGTCACTTGTCCACCATAGCCCGCTCCTCGCACTGCCTTGTTGCTAAGTAACACCATGCCTGAGAACTAATCCGTGAGGGTTTTTACGTTTTACGCAGTCAAAACTCATCAAACAACGGAAGAACTCATCAAATCAGACGAAGCACAATGTTGTTATTTGTTGTTGCTGTGGTCTTCAGTCCAGAGACTGGTTTGATGCAGCTCACCATGCTACTCTATCCTGTGCAAGCTGCTTCAGCTCCCAGTACCTACTGCAATCTACATCCTTCTGAATCTGCTTAGTGTATTCATCTCTTGGTCTCCCTCTACGATTTTTACCCTCCACGCTGCCCTCCAATACTAAATTGGTGATCCCTTGATGCCTCAGAACATGTCCTACCAACCGATCCCTTCTTCTGGTCAAGTTGTGCCACATATTTCTCTTCTCCCCAATCCTATTCAATACTTCCTCATTAGTTATGTGATCTACCCATCTAATCTTCAGCATTCTTCTGTAGCACCACATTTCGAAAGCTTCTATTCTCTTCTTGTCCAAACTATTTATCGTTCATGTTTCACTTCCATACATGGCTACACTCCATACAAATACTTTCATAAACGACTTCCTGACACTTAATCTATACTCGATGTTCACAAATTTATCTTCTTCAGAAATGCTTTCCTCGTCATTGCCAGTCTACATCTTATATCCTCTCTACTTCGACCACATCAGTTATTTTGCTACCCAAATAGCAAAACTCCTTTACTACTTTAAGTGTCCCATTTCCTAATCTAATTCCCTCAGCATCACTCGACTTAATTCAACTACATTCCATTATCCTCGTTTTTCTTTTGTTGATGTTCATCTTATATCCTCCTTTCAAGACACTATCCATTCCATTCAACTGCTCTTCCAAGTCCTTTGCTGTCTCTGACAGAATTACAATGCCATCGGTGAACCTCAACATTTTTATTTCTTCACCATGGATTTTAATACCTACTCCGAATTTTTCTTTTGTTTTCTTTACTGCTTGCTCAATATACAGATTGAATAACATCGGGGAGAGGCTACAACCCTGTCTTACTCCCTTCCCAACAATTGCTTCCCTTTCATGTCGCTCGACTCTTATAACTGCCATCTGGTTTCTGTACAGATTGTAAATAGCCTTTCGCTCCCTGTATTGTACCCCTGCCACCTTTAGAATTTGAAAGAGAGTATTCCAGTCAACATTGTCAAAAGCTTTCTCTAAGTCTACAAATGCTAGAAACGTAGGTTAAACTGATCTTCCTCGAGGTCGGCTTCTACTAGTTTTTCCATTCGTCTGTAAAGAATTCGCGTTAGTATTTTGCAGCTGTGGCTTATTAAACTGATTGTTCGCTAATTTTCACATTTGTCAACACCTGCTTTCTTTGGGATTGGAATTATTATATTCTTCTTGAAGTCTGAGGGTATTTAGCCTGTTTCATACATTTTGCTCACCAGATGGTAGAGTTTTGTCAGGACTGGCTCTCCCAAGGCCGTCAGTAGTTCCAATGGAATATTGTCTACTCCGGGGTCTTGTTTCGACTCAGGTCTTTCAGTGCTCTGTCAAACTCTTCTTGCAGTATCGTATCTCCCATTTCATCTTCATCTGCATCCTATTCCATTTTCATAATATTGTCCTCAAGTACAATGCCCTTGTATAGACCCTCTACATACTCCTTCCACCTTTCTGCTTTCCCTTCCTTGCTTAGAACTGGGTTTCCATCTAAGCTTTTGATGTTCATACAAGTGGTTCTCTTATCTCCAAAGGTCTGTTTAATTTTCCTGTAGGCAGTATCTATCTTACTTCTAGTGAAATAAGCCTCTACATCCTTACATTTGTCCTCTAGCCATCACTGCTTAGCCGTTTTGCCATTCCTGTCGATCTCATTTTTGAGACGTTTGTATTCCTTTTTGCCTGCTTCATTTACTGCATGTTCATATTTTCTCTTTTCATCGATTAAATTTAATATTTCTTCTGTTACTCAAGGATTTCTACTAGCCCTCGTCTTTTTACCTACTTGATCGTCTGTTGCCTTCACTACTTCATCCCTCAAAGCTACCCATTCTTCTTCTACTGTATTTATTTCCCCCATTCCTGTCAATTGTTCCCTTATGCTCTCCCTGAAACTCTGTACAACCTCTAGTTCTTTCAGTTTATCCAGGTCCCATCTCCTTAAGTTCCCACCTTTTTTCAGTTTCTTAAGTTTTAATCTACAGGTCATAACCAATAGATTGTGGTCAGAGTCCACATCTGCCCCTGGAAATGTCATACAATCTCTGTCTTACCATTGTATAATCTATCTGATACCTTTTAGTATCTCCATGGTTCTTCCATGTGTACAACCTTCTTTCATGATTGTTAAACCAAGTGTTAGCTATGATTAAGTTGTGCTCTGTGCAAAATTCTACCAGGCGGCTTCCTCTTTCATTTCTTAGCCCCAATCGATATTCATCTACCACGTTTCCTTCTCTCCCTTTTCCTACTACCGAATTCCAGTCACCCAAGACTATTAAATTTTCATCTCCCTTAACTACCTGAATAATTTCTTTTATTTCATCATACATTACTTCAATTTCTTTGTCATCTGCAGAGCTCGTTGCCATATAAACTTGTACTACTGTGGTACTTCACTAATTCCCACTATATCTAACTTTAACCTATCCATTTGCCTTTTCAAATTTTCTAACCTACCTGCCCGATTAAGTGATCTGACATTCCACGCTCCGATCCGTAGAACGCCAGTTTTCTTTCTCCTGATAACGACGTCTTTTTGAGTAGTCCCCGCCCAGAGATCCGAATGGGGGACTATTTTACCTCCGGAATATTTTACCCAAGAGGACGCCATCATCATTTAATCATACAGTAAAGCTGCATGCCCTCGGGAAAAATTACGGCCGTATTTTCCTCTTGCTTTCATCCGTTCGCAGTACCAGCACAGCAAGGCCGTTTTGGTTATTGTTACAAGGCCAGATCAGTCAATCATCCAGACTGTTGCCCCTGCAACTACTGAGAAGGCTGCTGCCCCTCTTCAGGAACCACACGTTTGTCTGGCCTCTCAACAGATACCCCTTCGTTGTGATTGCACCTACGGTACGATTATCTGTATCGCTGAGGCACGCAAGCTTTTGTGTCAAGTGACTCAGTCAGTGGAAACCTAAGCAAGTATTTTTAAGAAACTGAAAATAAATGTGCTGTAGTTGAGTATCAAAAATGTAAAAATCTTAATTGCTCATATGTTACACATTCGTTGTAAGAAACTTTTTATACATTTATGGTACTCAGCTATCGTAAATTTGTTTCTACAAACAAAAATTTTACTTTTTTTTTTGTAGGAAGTACGTATCGTCCGATCTTTATTTGACTTCGGCATACTTATGCTTCTGAAGATCACGTATCAGTCTGTTGAAAGCTGCGAAGTGAAATTAAATATTTTTCTGCGGATGGCGACTTATTTTTATTTGGTCTAAAGAATACACATCGTAGCTGCTGAGCAACAGCTGTTAACAAAATCGGTAGGGATGTACTTGGATGACTCATTGGTCCACACAGCTACGCAACGTACCAGTCTGGTACATATGTATAATATTTGCGGTAATCTGGGTTACTATAGTTCTTTCCATACCTTTGATTGTGAAGTTTGGTATGAGGACAAACTTCCTATATTTGTTAAATTATTTACAGATTCCATCCGCGTCAACCCGTTAAATATCCACAAGCATCCGGCTCAGTGCTCCTTGGCCATTGTCAAGTGGCAACTCTCGTATGGTTATGTAGCCTTGTTACCGCCTTGGAGATCACTGGCGCCCAGTCCAGCTGCGAGCTGACATCCTAAAGATTTTAGGGCTCACCTGCCGTTCCTCTTCGTCGAAATGTCTTGGCTCAAACTCGTGTAGGGGTTGAACGGCACGTGTCGCATTACACGCCCAAAATCAGACATTGTGACATTTTGGTTAAAATGTCTGACTGATGGCAATTTTGCGAAATGTAACATATAATAACAGTAATAATAATATCGGGAACTAAATTAATGACCCATAAATAATGGAGGCTACACAGTTGCGATTCGGTTAGAATAATGTTTATTCAGAAGGGAAACTAATAGCGAAAGTGGCCGTATTTAGAATTACTACTACACTCGAGCGCATATCCATTTGACACAGTTCGATCACTCACTATGTCACCGCCAAGCACAAGTCCAATACACCACTTCGATATTTACACGAAAAGTTGAGTTCACACCAGGCGCACGGCTGCTCACCGCTCCGAGAATTAGTCCCGCGATACCACACAATGCGAAATTTTCTAAGTCGTTTCACTTCCTAGCTCCTAAAGACCGACTGTCTGATTTCTCGTCTCAATCCGAACTGTATCCTTTGGTGTTTCCAGCCGAACTGTCCGCTTTCGCGTCTGCTCCAGCACTGTCTCTCTGCCCGTCCCCGGCCGCGTTTTCCCGCGCGCCGAACATTCTCGCTCAACTGACTATTGCAGTTCCCTTTCCTGAAGCCGTCCATCCGATTGGCTACAGCTTATTCTACATTATTTTACATTTAAACATATTTAAATAATCACAGCTTGATCACTTCCACGTTCTAAATAAAGTAACAATAATATCCATTACATAATAAATGTTAAAGTCTTTTACATAAAACCGATACCATTTCCTTCATGGCTTTGAATGTCACGGCCAGTAGCCTTGCATCCATGTGCTTTCTAATAAAAAAATAAAGAATAAAAGTAACTTCTATACACCAAACTTTACAACAAATATTCTACTAGCTAATTATTCAATAAGGTGTCATGCTGTCATCGTTCAATGTGTTTTGTGTGGAGGAAATGATGATCTGATGCTTAACTGAAAATACTGACAGTTTAAATTTTCTATATCTTTTAAACAAATTAAGTTACAGAGTTTATACTAACAACATTTGTCATTTTAATGATGCGCTTCTATATGGAATGTCAGTCGTAAAGACCGACCAAAGGGTTCAGATTTTATCATTCAGGTCTTTGTTACAAAGCTTGTTAATTTCACTTTCGCAGTAAATCCTAAACTATTATATTCAAGTTTTATTGGGATCACCATGAAATTTTATAAAGGATGGTAGATTAAAATTTAGTGTGGCTTCATTCTCTGCGCTACTACAGAATTAGCTTCCATAAATGTTTCCCTTTATGGCCGATCGTAGGTCCGCCACATTTAACACTGCTACGTCTCCTTGGCCATATACAGCTTCCACTGGGTTTCCCTATGACTTAGGTCCTCGTCTGTCTCTGTCGCTAGCTACAGCCCTTATGCCTCAATAGACAATAGATGCCTGTGAGTTTCCCCATCTCATGATGAATCTGCGTCCTTTGTGGCACACGTTCCTGGACGACAGGGTTCGTTTCACAATTCCTGTAGGCTGACTCTTTCAGCCATGTATTTAAGAGAGAGCGCAATGCTCGTTAACTCACACGGCGCTATATAAGGCAATGTTTTCCCTAGGAACCGATACGCCTTCTTCAACTTTCCAATGGCCGAATTCCAAGCTACGCTTGCAATTGGTTGCAAGCCTCCATCTTTAATGGGAGCGTTGTCAAAAAATTTTTTTCGGTCGCTTCTTCTTCTACGCAGTCACGTAAACCATTTGTCCGTTTAAGGCGGCCGGGATAGCCGAGCGGTTCTAGGAGCTACAGTCTGGAACCGCGCGACCGCTACGGTAGCAGGTTCGAATCCTGCCTCGGGCATGGATGTCTGTGACGCCCTTAGGTTAGTTAGGTTTAAGTAGGTCTAAGTTCTAGCCGACTGATGATCTCAGCAGTTAAGTCCCATAGTGCTCAGAGCCATTGGAACCATTTTTTGTCCGTTTGATAATATGTGTCTCGTCGAACGCATTTTGGTGCCCGTTTTCCAGAGAGGGTTCTGCTGCTTCTGATTTCCGTAAGCACAAATAACTGACGGCTCGTAGCTAAGATTAGCGGGGTTTCTGCTTCAAAAAAATCTTTAGCTTTTGTTTTAAAATTTCTAACACGGATAAAAAGAAAATTTACCCAGAAATTAGATAAAATTGTAAAAGAGCCAGGTGAAGTATTTTTACTTACTTCAACGTAAATTGTTAGATTTCAAGCCTGATCTATTCATTTAAAAATAAATTCTTTCGCTGTTGTTTTAATTTGCACAGAAAGATCAGTAATTTTCTACTTGATCCGAGGATGGCATCTGACGAAATTTTCATCTATCGATTTCACTGCAAGCGCATTTAGTCTTTCAGAATTCATAGTGCTTTTTAGAGAACTTCTTATTTTTTTCATTGTTAAAATGCAGTGTTGTGCTTCTGATGTAGTTATGAGAACTGTCAAGAGGACTTTTAACAGTTTCGTAATTTCACCAACAACATCGTCCAAATTTTTTCCACAATTAATTTTAGCAGCTGATTTAAACTGCAGTATCAATGAATATCAGACTTACAAGATACTTATAGTTTAGTTTCAAGCTTTCCTTTGTCAACCTCGAGATATACTACAGTGGTCATGACTGTATCTTGTGAACAATTTAGCAGCTACTGTTATACCAACACATACAGTCCTTCTCTCCCGTACCATCCACGAAGAGTAGCTTTGAAGTTTTCTCACAATACTTTGAGTCTCTTAATTCTAAAAGAGCAGTTTTGTATATTGTTATATATTCAGTAACTTTAAACGCACTAATTTCTTAAGACTGCATTTGGTTGTAACCAAAACTCGAAATTATCATGACTCAGGTATTTTAAAATTCCTATTGCTTGTGCAATGGTTTGATCTTCGTTTGACGTTCACTGACTTTCAGTAAGGTTGTTTTTTAAAGGTTTCGAATTTTCATGAAATCTGTTTGGGGTCTATATGTTGAATTTTCACTTTGAGCAAGCGGGACGTGGAGTACTGAAGTACATATGTTTCTTGGGAATGAACACACGGTGCAGCGATTTTGAGAATATTGGAATAGCCAGAATGTTGGAAATGTGCAGTACTATAAACTGCTTTGATTTTTACTTCAACTGCTTTTTTTTTGCCTTTCATGCTATTTACACAGTCAAATGAATGAGCTTCCAACTTTTGGCCATATCCTCGAAGAATTATGTCCTATTATTCTAAAATACATTTTGGTATGCCATCTGTAGTTAGATTTTCTGCAATAAAGAATCCCCAAAACGTTCAAACATTTCTCCATTCAGAGATCAGCAACCTTTTGCTTGTGTTCCGAAGCATCTGCTGTGTTATAAGCGATGAGAGGTACAAAGGAAGCCTTCGTTATTTCCGTCCTTATATCATCTGTAGCTGGCAGTCAAGTATCTCATACTAAATAGTCTTAGAAACACGGATTTAATAAATCATTTTCTTCATCATTCAGCGTAAGGAGGTTTAGAAGTTTCCACAAAGGAAATTGCAATCTGTTATCTGGGAAAAGAAGTTCAGGATTCTTTTTACCGTGTGTATTACACTCATTGATTGAAAGTTTGTATGCCACATCAAGTTTCCGCTTAATACTATCGGTTTCTAAAAGTTACGGTGACACTGCAATGTACTTCTTTGAATTTTCACGCTTACCAATTTTTTCTTTCATTTTGTTTACTTTATAAAACCACCTTTTGTCCTCGTTACGTCACCACCAAACAGCAAACACCGGAAGGCAAAACAACGCATTTTTAACTCCACAGCCACAAACTCAACTTATCAGTTCGAACCATTAAGAGTTAAAATTACGAACGTAACTTTTGTCGTTACCTGTGCCCACGTGAGGGATTAGAATATCAGGTGTTGAACGACCCCTTTTCTTAACTGCAAGTTTCTCGTGGAAAGACAGCTTTGAAAACTTAAGCTGCTGAAGTTCACGTATAGTTGTAGAACATACTTCTTGGGGACGCAACGTAATTAGTGAAAGGTTTCTGTAAAATAAAAGAAGCGAAGAAAAATGAACAAATTATATTATTTGGAAGCTGAATAATAATATAATTTTGCACTCATATCATTCCAGAAAATGGTGCACTGTTAAACAGAACTCAAGTGAAAAAAAAGAACTTTCCAGCAGGGCGCAAGGACTGCACTGGGGAATCTGCGGTACTCTTTCTCCCTTACAGATTCACGTGCAAGATCACAGTGTGCGCACACGCAGAAAGAACATGCAAACACCACGCAGCTGCAACGGTAGTGAGCATATCTCGGGGTCTGATTGTTGGCTTTTTTCCGTAAACTAGGGGATGGCTACTGCATTATGGTTAATATAAATGCCGTGTACATAGGGTCTCCCGTCGGTTTGACCGTTCGCCTGGTGCAATTCTTTCAAGTTGACGCCACTTCGGCGACTTGCGTGTCGATGTGGATGAAATGATGATGATAAGGACAACACAACACCCAGACCTTGCGCTGAGAAAATCTCCGACCCAGTCGACGAGAATCGAACCCGGGCCATTAGGTATGACATTCCGTCGCGTTGACCACTCAGCTACCAGGGGCGGACGATTATGGTTAATGATAATATAGTGTACAAGTATCCAGAAAGAATGAAAATAAAAATGATTCATTAATGTAAATGTTATCGACACAGAAAATTGTCAACTCTTAGCAGCCTGTTTCAGAGTGCTACTAAACAATGAAAAGCCTCAGGAGAGACTGTTTGTTCAGAAACAAATTCATAGTAATTTAGATTCCAAACCGCCAAGTATCAGTGAAACCAGGAAAATAAAGCAGGGGCTCAGGGATGATAAGGAAGATAATAAGGCACCAGGTTAATAAGGTATTGTGGCAGGATCGTGGAAGGCTGGAGGAAATTCGCTGCAAATGGAATACGACGCCTTAATTTGAGAAAGAAATTTCTGCGGATGTACGTTTGGAGCATAGCATTATATGGTACTGAAACATGGACTGTAGGAAAACGGTAACAGAAGAGATGTTGCTACAGACGAATACTGAAAATTAGGTACACTGATAAGGTAAGGGATAAGGGGGTTCTCCACAGAATCGGGGAGGAAGAAACAATATGGAAAGTACTGGCAAGAAGAAGGGAGAGGATGATAGGACACCTGTTAAATCTTTCGTGGTACTAGAGGGAGCTGTAGAAGGTAAAAGTTGCAGAGGAAGATATAGATTGGAATACATCTACAAATTAGTTGATGATGTAGGCTGCAATTGCTAATCAGAAGTGGAAAGGTTGACACAGGAGAAGAATTGGTGGCGGGCCGCATTAAACAATCAAGAAGACATGAATAAAAAATGAAAAAAGTTCGCTCGTATACCCACTTCACAGAAAAGGCAACGGAACTGTTCCGAACAACTATACAGGCACCTGTTTACTTTCAGTTGCTTGTAAGGTACTCTCCAAAGTCCTGCTCACCACCTGATGCAGAATATCAAGGTGATTTCCGAAAAGGCAGATCATGCGTGGAAAAGATATTCAGCCTCAACAGCATTCTGAGAACTAAACAAATTAGAAATCAGTACACAGTAGTAGTTTTTGTCGACTTAATAAAAAAATCATAGGACTAAATTGACAGGCAGGTTGTATTTAGCGTTTTATAGGAATTCAGAATTGACTGTAAAACGAGGAAAATCGTAAAATAAACACTGGCAGACACCGTCACAAAAGTTATGGTCCGGAGAATTCTCCAAGCCCTTGACCTAGAAAATATCGTGGCAAGTTCAATGTGACTTTTCGCGGATGATGCTGTAGTATACAGAGAAATTGCAGCATTAGAAAATTCCGCAGGTGGCACTTCTTTAGTAATATTGAGAACTGGCAAGAGGCCGAATTTTGAAGCCTTCTATCCGCATTGCAGTAGACCTTTTAGGTTGTTTTCTTAAGCTCCCAGTTCCAAACGCGTTCTCGGGGAATGCTGTCGAGCAGTAGGCAAAGAGGTAGTAAGGCTGAATGATGTCTTTCATACCCTTTTTTTCAAAGATTTCATAGCAAAGCAAATTCAATACGTTTTTTTCATCTTCACAATACAGGGCTGCAATGAACATCTGTTCACGGTGTTCAGTTTGATCAGCATTAGCTCTGGAATTTCTCTACTGCTTTCTATAGGTTGTTTTTCGTCTCCAACGCCTTAAGGAATTTCTGTTATCTTTTGCCTAGAAACGACGAAGCCGTCTTACAGGCACTGAATGTGTGCAGGTACACAATGTTGTCTTTCCGTATTTGGGACAACTTGAAATTTAGGGAGCTGTAGACTTGTCTGCCTTTGACTACCTTAGATTGGGGGACAGTGAGGCTGAAGAGGTCAAAATCACAAGAAGGACTGTGTCCTCCCTGACGACAACAAAGCGGGCATAATGTTGAGCAACGTCAGCAGCAATGGCCACAGTTACAGTAACGCCACGTTCACCAGCTTGTTTGTCTTCAGACTGTGCGATCAGTGAAGAAATAAGGCACTCATCCCATGTAGGCTTCCACTCCCGGCGTCTTCATCAGTAAACACTTCCGGGCTAAATTGCCTTGGTCGATGTGTAGAACTTCTTCTCCCTGATGTTTCGTTCTCAACTACGGAGAGCATCTTCCGAGGTGAGTCGACGACTGGCTGCTAGGAGCTGGGGCCGCCGCTTATATGGAGATCGTAGAGGGCGCCACCGCACGTCACGTGGCGTCGATGTGTAGCTATTTCTGGCTATCGTCTGTTCTCTCGATTGCAGGCAATCGATTGTCACGTGATTGATGCAACGTCGACCGCCATGTTTTGTCCAATTTTAATCCTTCTTCTTTACGATTAAAATTGTATTGATGTTTGTGGATTTCAATTGCCTCTCTATACATACGTGTATAATAATGCGACGTACTCGCTAGCACGATTGTGTCACCAAATTTTATTTCGTGATCTTCATCCTTAAAAACATGTTCCGCTACTGCCGATTTGTCGATATGTCCCAAGCGACAGTTTCTTTCGTGCTCCGTCAAACGTGTATTGATGCTTCTTTTTGTAGTTCCTATGTAAACCCTGCCGCAACTACACGGAATTTTATATACCCCTGGGGTGGATAGGGGGTGACGAGCATCTTTTGTTGATCTTAGGCATTCACTAATTTTCTTAGTAGGTCTGAAAATAGTCTCCACCTGAAACTTGGCTAGTGCTTTCCCAATGCGATCCGTGATGTTATGGATGAAGGGAAGAAATACTTTTCCAGCTTATGGTTGTTTCTGTCTCCTATTTTTAGGCATTTTTCTACTTGGGTGAAGTGCTCGGTTAATCTCGTTTTTCGTATAACCATTTTTCGCAAAAGCCATTCGTAAATGATTTAGTTCTTCTTGTAAGTAGCCTGGTGCACAAATATTATTGGCCCTATCCACTAGTGTTTTTATGACCCCCCTCTTTTACCTAGGGTGGTGGTTTGAGTTCTTATGGAGGTAGCGATAAGTATGTGTACCTTTTCTGTAGACCTTGTGGCCTAAGGTCCCATACGCCCGTTTGATAACTTATTCATGGAATATTTTGAACATCAAACAGTGCAGTCGGCCACAAAAAGCCCCTCGAAGTGGTATCGGTATGTGGATGATACCTTTGTAATATGGAATCATGGGGAAGAGGACTTGAATGATTTCCTGGTGCACTTAAATAGCATCAACCAAAAGATCAAATTTACCATGAAAAAAGAGAACAATTGACCACTTAACTTTTTGGATGTATCAGTTATCAAACAGGCGGATGGGACCTTAGGCAACAAGGCCTACAGGATAGGTACACATACTGATCGCTACCTCCATAAGAACTCAAAGAAACTCGGAAGATGTTCTCCGTACCTGAGAACGAAACGTCAGGGAGAAGAAGTTCTACTCATCGACCACGGTAATTTAGCCCGGAAGTGTTTACTGATGAAATAAGGCACTGTTTATTTTGTTCGTTCCGCAGAAACATGACTTTTATCCTGGTTACTTGTGATGTTTCATTAAACGTGGCAGTTGTTGCAGCCGCTTAGCTGATTTCGTGCTCCAGTCACTTGTCACGTCATGGCACCCATCAAACACAGTCGTGACCTATCAGCTACACCAACGTTTGATGGACTCTACATATTTCATAATTATGGAAGAAAATAGTTATTTTGCCTCCGATGCCACTCTGTGCCACAGAAATCCTCCATCTTCAAATAACTCTGCCTTTCCGGAGTCAATTGGGTCTTTGAAGACATCAAACAACTTGTAAAACAAAGGTTTTTTTGTATGTTCCGCGTACCTACGTAGTCAAAGAAGGAGAGTATTGAAAAGTAAACGAACAATAATAAATATTGGAAAAAACCAACTGAAAATAGAAAGTTGGTGTTGGTATTTAACCATATGATTTACACAGAATTGCATAACGGCGATATTTATTTACGAGCCATGTTTTTTTTCATCACTTTACTAGACTTTTTGGAGACACAATTTGATGCGCTACAATATTTCTAGGAAAAAATTTTGCGTCAAATTAGTCAATTTTCATATGCTGCGCGTTTTATACGGACGGAACGAGTGTTTTTCGAATAGTGTGAAAACTTGCTCTTTTATGGCGTAGTTTTTCTATAGGAAAACTTAAACGGATAGCAACTCCAACGCTGCAGGATTTAATGCTCTACGTCTCTGGTAAACATTGCTTCTTCGAGTGAGTGTTTAGTTTCAGAGGAACTTGCCAAAAAAAAAAAAAAGAAGAAAGATTTGAAACTTTGGTAGTTCCCTTTTCTTCACGACTGAAGTACCACTCGGAAATTGCGGTAAACTAAGATTAATCATATGAGAGGCGTACTTGAACGATTAAATGAGTTTCCAGAATTCCACTAATTTTTAGAAGGGAGCCCTCTTTTTGTAACTAGTTTTTCTGGCCTAGTAAGCCACGTCATGAAAGGAATTAGTTTTGCTGGCAGGACGTTCTCTTCATTCAGCGCTTATGTGTTTGACATCATGGGAATTAGGTGACTATGGCAGATACAGACATTATAAGCCTCAAAGAAGGCTGGTGCCATCCAGGCGAAATACGTTACTTTAGTAATTTATATAATGACGCAGCAGTAAAACCATAGCTTTTAATTAGAGTGACACCAGCTGCGGAAGCCTACTTTTATAAAGGGTGTATCCATAGTGAAAATGGACACTGGCGAAAGAATACGAAAGTAGAAGAAAAACATCCCAATAAACAAAGGCCTGCAAAGGACCAGTTGCGAGATAAATGCAAATGAGTTGTTACGAGTAGCCATTGACTTCGGTACGAAATATTATGCTAGTCAGCAATAATATGTTTGAAATTTAAACTTTTCAATTAAATCCTAATTTAATTACGATCAAACCCATGGCTCATATTTGCGGCATCCGCACGTTTTGCTACTGATATAAGATAACATCTTGTTTTAATTTTGTAGATCATCTTATAACCTAATTTCAAGAGCCTACTAATTCATTTCAACTTATTATTCAAGTCCCTTGCATTTTATAACAGTATCACAGTGTCACTGACAAACTTTAAAGATGTTATTTCTTTAATTTTACTTTTATGTGATCGGTATGTAGGATTGGGATCGCCTATCATTTGATGTTATGCGCGAGGAATGGGGCACGTGCCGATATCGGATTCAGTCCACTCTTTTCTCTCTCACAGCGTCATTTTCAAACGCTCACCCACGCACTGACAGCCTCTCCTCTCCCTCCTACACATATCCACAGATGAGCCAAACACTATCACTTCCTGCTTAATAGCGTGTTGATCCGCGTTTGGAACGCAATACAACAACTTTTCTGCGTGGTACGGATTGAGATCCTTCGAAATGTCCCTGGCTTCTGGCGCCAGATCTCTACGCACAGATCTTGCAATTCCGATCTATTACAGGCCGGTCGTTTATGGGAACGGAGCTGATAATTTCTCATTTGGGTTCCATCGGGTTCAGATCAGACGAATTTGGCGGCCAGGAGACCAGTCTGGGTTCATTGTCATTCTGAAACCATTGTGGCACATTTACTTTTAAGTGATGCGGGTAGCTCTCAGTATGGAAGATGCCGTGGTCGTTGTGCTAAGACATTAAGTATGAAGGGATGCCGGTGGTCCTCAGTAACGTTCATTTAGTCAGAATCTGTAATGCTGGCTTCCGTTACTGCCATAGGTTGCCATGGACGTCCAGATGAATGTCCCCCATACGGCAGAACAATGTTCAAAACATAACTGAAAACATGTTCACTAAATATAGATAAGAACATCTATGATTGACATGTCAACGTACAATTTTAAAATATCACAAATAAGAAAATGAAGTAATACAGAATGCTACGCTTGTAACGTACGTTGTTGTTCTACATTGTTTAGCTCTGGTATTGACAGGGTCACTGAGAAAGGATCCCGGGGTCTGGAGGGAAAAGCCGTAATTGTAATTATTTGCACTGCAACAGAACCAAGAAGGACAACTTAAGGAAAAATAATGTAATGTGTGTTCAAGCTCACAATCGACATTGAAGCAGATAGTTCCTGTGATTTAATATGGGCAGAGGTTATAATCGACAACCGGAATAAATTAATAACTGGCTCCTTTTACCGACCCCCTGTCTCAGATGAAACAATTGCTGAACGCTTCAAAGAAAAGAAAACTTGAGTCTAATCACAAATAAGTACCCTACTCATACAATTATAGGTTGGCAGTTACTTCAATCTACCTTCCGTATGTTGACAAAAATACATTTTCATACCCTATTGTAAATAGAAAACAACTTCCGTAATTGTTCTAAATGCTTTATTTAAAAATTATTTTTAACAATTAGTTGACGAGGCCATTCAAACTGTAAATGGTGACGAAAACACACTTGACCTCTTAGCCACAAATAATACTGAGCATCACGACGGATACAGGGATTAGTGAACACGCAGCCGTAGCGAGGCTCATTTCCGTAACAAAGAAATTCACCAAAGCTAAACGCGAAATTTATCTATTTATAAAAGCAGCTAAAAATTCGGGTGACGTCTTTCTAATAGATTGTCTCCAATCCTTCCAAAGTATGTAAATGAAGACCATATTTGGCTTAAGTTCAAAGAAATAGTATCAACAGCACTCGAGATATTCATGCCAAATAAATTAATAAGAGACGGAACTGATCCCCCCATGGTACACAAAACACGACAGAAAGCTGCTAAAGGAGCACCGCAAAAGGCACGTATAATTTAGACGAACGCAAAATCTCCAAGATTGGTAAAATTTTTTTGAGGCTCGTGCGAGGTGCATTTAACAGTTTCCACAACGAAAGTCGCTCTAGAAATGTGGCGGAAAATCCAAAGAGATTCTGGTCCCATGCTAAGTAAACCAGCGGAAAGGCTCAGAAAGTACCTTTACTGCGGGACAGCGACGG
This sequence comes from Schistocerca gregaria, assembly GCF_023897955.1. Classification (NCBI taxonomy): domain Eukaryota; kingdom Metazoa; phylum Arthropoda; class Insecta; order Orthoptera; family Acrididae; genus Schistocerca; species Schistocerca gregaria. The sequence continues at coordinate 407,648,678 of NC_064927.1, read as the reverse complement.
TAATGTTATTGATGACAGTGCCACTGAAGTGGAGTTACTAAATACATTTTCCGAAATTCCTTCACCAAAGAAGACGAAGTAAATATTCCAGAATTCGAATTACACTGTCAGTGACAGAGGAAATGATCAAATATCTTTTCAAAAAGTCTGTAATGTATAAGAAAAGTAGGTCTAATGCATTTGTTTGTGATGTTCTTTAGTAACAATTAATTTTCAGTAGTAAGCTCACTACTTTTACTGGCCTGTTTAATGATAATCAACAATTTAGTAAGAAATTTTAATTTTTAAAGGAATATATCTGAATGTACTTAAGTAGATTGACATCTTCTATCAATAAATAAAAAATATTTGAGGTGCCAAAATTGTCAACCTTAGGATAAGATCAGTTTTGGGATGACAATTTTAGGTGCAATTCAAAGGGTCAGTTCCCATTTCCTTTTACAAACGCGTATACTGTCAGTTTAACAAACCATGATATTTTTGGTGATAGTTGCGACTCTGAAGCTTCAGAAAATAATTTTAGAACTCACAATTATTTAATAGATGGCCACAATATTAGACGGTAGAAAAAGGTTAACTTAATGTGACAACAATAGGGATACTTTTGTGAGGCTTGAAACACTTTTTAATTTTTACGTTAAAGCCTGATTCCCATCACACTTTGCACAGGCTTTGGACCGTCAAAATGATAGATGATCATTTACCATTCTGGCGTGTGTAAAATCAGCCCGAACACGCTGAACTAATGTACATTCTATTTACAATTACAACTTAATATTAGCTCCGATAATGCTGCTTCAGTGTTTATTAATTTTAACTCAGTAATCTGCGAGGACTCAGTAGTCTTCATAGTTTCTTAATACATTATTTTTAACGTATTTTAGTCTAGTTTCTGAATATGGGCAATGGCTTTTAAGCAAGGCCTAATGTTGTCAGTCTCTTCATAATTCTTTGCGATTCTCTCTATCTTGTCGTCCAGCTTCAAGTACTTCTTCTTCCTCTTCTTACCTTCAAGATTCATTTCCAATTTCATGTACATGCAGTTTGTCAGCTCTGCTTTATTTTTCAAGCACTCCACCAATTAGTTGATTCTAGGGTGAGGATTTCCAATAATACTATTTATTTTGTTGTGACACCCCTCAACAGCATTCGTCGTTGGGTACCTTTTTCCGTAACAGTCCCACATTTCTATTGCGATATCGTCATTCTCTAGCCAGTTATCCACAAAGTAGTCAAAAAATTGAGAGAACCTTCTGTTATCAGGAGTTTCTGCATGAATCTCACTCAGTCCATCCATTGCTTATGTCCTCCGGTTTACCACTGCCAGCGCTGCACACATGCTGACGTGAAGTCCCAAATCCTCGTTCTGGCGGTACTCCTCAGTTAGACCGAGAACTGGAATTCTTCTACATAAACTTTTCTTCATATGGAAACAGTATCCATTTATTTCAATTCAGCTGCCTCAAAGTCGACCTTTACTTGTTTAGAACACCACTCAGGGACTGCCTGTTTTATCAGACGAAACAGACGAACATATGTGTCTTTCTTCTTATTAGGGAGCAGTGCAAATACAGTAGGAAGAATGTTTGTTTCCTTGATCGGGCCTCCTAAGTCTACGTGTATGGTGAAGATTTGTGCAAAGTGCTTGCTACAGCTCTTAAATGTTCCATTCATAAAAAAATGGGAACATGTTTTTAAACTTTCTTTTCCTTTGCTTCCACTAAAAATCATTATTCTCTCCTCTAATCTATCGTCTTCCAGAAGAAAACTACTTCCATCTCCCATTTTTAATAGATCTTCATGAAGATCAATTTCGCAAGAGTTCTTAGGCTCTTGATGGTTCCCCCGCGCTTGACTCCATCGACGAAGCGTGGTTCTCTTCATAGATTCTGAATTAGGCATCACTGTAACAAAGTCATGAACTTTATTATGTAGATTTCCCATTTAGTCCGCGTATATCTCCGATAACTGTGTAGTTTCTTCTCGAGACCTCCTCTTCGCCCTTTCCACTTGCTTTCTCACTTTCAGAGCTGCATCGTCAGGTGGTCCACAGAGATGTTCTAATATGTTCAACATGTTCAACACTCCTCCGTTCCTCGAAAGCAGCTTTCCCTTTCAATGATCCACTTTTCGGCTTAAGCACACCCATGTAACAAAATCTCCTTTAGATTCCCTCTGTTTACGATACGCGTAAACTTTGTAATGAGCAGGCCTGTCCTTCCTCGTTGTAATAACGTCCAAACTGATAGCCACGTTAGGAACTTCGAAAGCAAACTGGGCGGGCGGGTGAGGCGAGGCTGGAGGAGGAGGGGGGACGGAGGCAAGGGACCCAACCCTCGGAGCAGGTGAAGTCGTGGCAAATGTCCGGATACCGGAAGAATCAGACCGTAATGGCGTCAGTGCGTAGATTAAGGTGCAGGCTTTCATGTAAAAATAAAATTATTGAGATATCTTAGCCCGTCTTTTTTAAATTTCAAAACGGTACTTACTTAAAAAACACGCCTCCTACATCCCGCTCGCAGTCTGGAAAAATATTGCATCTGCTGAGAATTGGCCAATCCTATCTATTTAGTTCCTCTGTTTTTTTTTAATAACTCCTTCCCACCAGTGTTGCTAACATTACCTACGGAGTAATGGCGAAGAATGAGAGGACTAATCTGGGAGCTGGAAGAATTCCGAAATTAGGTGTTGGACCTGAGTGAAATCTGTCCTTCCTCGTTCGAGATGCGTGTACATGCGTCAGCCACATTCTTTGCGCCCACGACGCTTGGAAAATATTACACTAACGCTCAACGATATGGAAACAGTTCGGTCCCCGCGGAGGCCATAAACCGCAAAACCAGCATTCACTCCACACCGGCTGTTGCCGACAGTTGGCCGACCACAAAATACGCATAATGAGGCCTCTCTGCGGTGTGCTCATCCGGGAGAGCGACGAAATGTTTTCCTGCGCACACAGTGCGACACGGGCCGTTGTACTCCACAGCCTATGAATCCAGCAAAAGGTTCGGTTCATCTAGCATACGTGCTGTATTTGGCATATTAAGCCCTTTCCATACTGTACTTAGTGGTAGTCACTTCATAAGAAGGAACGTCATAGAGATGTTTCCACAAATGAAGCAAAAATTGTACAAAAGCAATACTTTTCTCACAAATCAATAACATAAGTTTACGTATTTCCATATTTATTTCTCAACATAGCCACCCTGGCAACGGACACGTATTCCCTAACGAGAGACCAGTCTGGTGATACCTTCACTGTAGAATGTTTAACTTTGCTGACACAGCCATAATCTGACCTGTGTTTGCACTGCTTCGCAGCTACCAAAGTGAAGTCCTCGAAGGTGTTCTTGAAGTTTTGCAGACAGAATGTTACACACCACCATGATACACGCTACAATTTGGTGCTCTCTAGCGGCAAAAGGTTGCAAATATGTAGACATGAGAGTAAATATGAAGAATGTTAATAACGTTGGACAAACTACCTATTGACTTCTGTCTCATGTTCTTCGACCGACATTCGTCTGATAATTTTTCTTTGTACATAGTTCCGCATAGTCAGCGCGTTCCAAAATTTCCCATTAGAACCCGCCCGGCTAAGCACAACAGCAGATGCAGCGCTCGTCCGTCTCCGCACTACGAGATGGCGCTGCCATAGAGACGGATCAAATTCTGCTTCCGCCGATCCGCGTATTAATATGTAACGCTGCTAACGTAGAACCTGTTCTCCTCATGGATCACACTCGCGCAGTGTTACATGAACGCGTGAGGTATTATAACGAGTGTACAGACGTCCGATTAATCAGTCTGCATTTGTCTGCATCAGTCTGTGCCAGTCTATAGTCACGTTTCAGTCTGCGCCTAATAAGATTACCGTATTCCTGTGCATAGCCATGCCCAGGTTCCCATGTTCGATTCCCGGCGGGGTCAGGAATTTTCTCTGCCTCGTGATGACTGGGTGTTGTGTGATGGCCTTAGGTTAGTTAGGTTTTAGTAGTTCTAAGTTCTAGGGGACTGATGACCTTAGATGTTAAGTCCCATAGTGCTCAGAGCCATTTTTTTCCAAATATCCATGAAGATAAATGTATAGACACTTTTGTCAAGTGTCAGAGATATATGTGAAAATAAGATCAACGTACCAATACCAAACGAACTTCATATTATCAATTGTAAATAGCATCCAGAACCAAGTTAAGTAATTTTTATGCTTTTTATTACTTTAATAAATGTGTGTGGAAATTAATCAAGTTCTGTTTTAAGTTGGTCACCGTCAATCTGCTACTCTAAGCGTGCAAGTGGCATTTCTATCGTCTGACCTAATGGCAGAAGATAAACACGCCACGATAAGACCATGAGACATACTGCTGACACTCGCCTACTTCGTTAGAGCGACAAGTCAAATAATCTGATGGTGTGTGTACTGAAGGTCTTACAGTACGGACACCACGCAAAGCTTCACCCTATATAGCTGGTGGTGAAATGGAGCCGAGCTCGCGGCCGCAGACTCTATGTACCTGATGCACCAACTTCCGAGGGCTTCTCTGCGGTCATTTCCGTTTCGGTTCTCCTCTTATTACCTGAGACTGTGTTCGCTGCAGCTCGGGAAATCAAGATCCGTTTACCTTGAGGCTTTGTTCTTTCCTGCTGAAGGTAATCCCGTGCTTTTGTATTTCTATAGCTTCTCTAAACAAGCGGGTGTGATAGTTCTTTTCTACAGCCAGAACTTCCGTGTCGGCGAACTTTGCTACATTGGTCGGTCTTAATCAGTGCGTGCTCTGCCACGGCCGATTTCTCCATCTGCCCCAATCTGCAATGTCGCCTGTGTTGTTTCATCCTGGTGTTGATTGATCGTCCACTCACTTCGACGTAAACGTTTCCGCATGTGCATGGTATGCGGTATATTTCCGACTTTCCAAATGAGTCCTTTTTCTCCTTTGCCGATCAAAGAAAATATTTGATCTTCTTTGTCTGTTTGGAAATAGCCTTTACACTATGTTTGCGCAGTGGGTATCAAGCGGAGAACCGCATCGGAAATGACCGCTGAGAAGCCCTCGGACGTTGGCGCGCCATGCGAATATAGTTTGTGATCTCGAGTTCGGCTCCAGTTTATCATCAGCAATGGGTGGTGAAGCTTTGATAACACCAGCCACTGGTGCTGACGGAACGTCAGAAACATTATTAGTCGAACTTCGGCAGATGAACACGAGACAGAAGCCAATAGGCAGTTTGTTAACAAGTGGCCACGAAAGTCGTAACAATTTCCTATTAATAGCGTTTGTTTTATTTAAAAGGTTTTAACAATGCTCGCATTAAAAATTGGGGCATTACTTTTCAGCATCCCTATGTGAACTGTGTTCGTGCTTTATAAATCAAGAACGCAAAGGTGGACCCAGAATCACTCAAAATGGAACAGCCTAAGGTCAAAGAAAATAATTAAGATAATTGAAAAAGCAGTGTGTGAAACGCTTTTAAATCTGGACAGAATACAGATAACAAGAATACAAATAACCTTTTACAGAAAACATAAGCTTGGATGTATATTCAAACTTGCAACTTAGTTATGTTTCTACTTGGTTTTTTGTGACAATTGAGCCATGTCAACGAAAAATCATAACTTAGAAACTATTGAATGCAGACTGCTGCTGCTTCTGTAAAACCGCCCGAAGTTATCGAAGTTTTTTTTCCGCTAAGAATTTCTGACTGTATCCTAGTCGTAGTTCTTATAACATCATGGCGGTATTTGAGTTCTGACCATGTTCTGGTCAGCAATGCTGCTGATTGCTTCACTGACTCTTGCACGAAGCGTAGCAGTATCAGTCAGTGGTGCTGTGTACACGGGATCATTGACAGAACTCCAAGAAAAGAAGTCTAATCGCGTGATACCGGGAGTGTGCGGGGGCCATGCAATGGGTCCGTCACGAGCCATCCAGCTCTCTGGGAATCTGTCAGTCGGCACTGAGCCTTGGGTGGCTCGTGTTTCCGCCACCATCTATTGCACACCTTGTTTTTAACGCACTTCCACCTCATTACGTTAATTTAAATTACTTCTGTCACCAAGTGGCTGCTTTGCCTGATCGTGAGCGGCGTTAGCAGTGCACATCGATATATCCCCTCTCGTAGTACACTCCTGGAAATGGAAAAAAGAACACATTGACACCGGTGTGTCAGACCCACCATACTTGCTCCGGACACTGCGAGAGGGCTGTACAAGCAATGATCACACGCACGGCACAGCGGACACACCAGGAACCGTGGTGTTGGCCGTCGAATGGCGCTAGCTGCGCAGCATTTGTGCACCGCCGCCGTCAGTGTCAGCCAGTTTGCCGTGGCATACGGAGCTCCATCGCAGTCTTTAACACTGGTAGCATGCCGCGACAGCGTGGACGTGAACCGTATGTGCAGTTGACGGACTTTGAGAGAGGGCGTATAGTGGGCATGCGGGAGGACGGGTGGGCGTACCGCCGAATTGCTCAACACGTGGGGCGTGAGGTCTCCACAGTACATCGATGTTGTCGCCAGTGATCGGCGGAAGGTGCACGTCCCCGTCGACCTGGGACCAGACCGTAGCGACGCACGGATGCACGCCAAGACCGTAGGATCCTACGCAGTGCCGTAGGGGACCGCACCGCCACTTCCCAGCAAATTAGGGACACTGTTGCTCCTGGGGTATCGGCGAGGACCATTCGCAACCGTCTCCATGAAGCTGGGCTACGGTCCCGCACACCGTTAGGCCGTCTTCCGCTCACGCCCCAACATCGTGCAGCCCGCCTCCACTGGTGTCGCAACAGGCGTGAATGGAGGGACGAATGGAGACGTGTCGTCTTCAGCGATGAGAGTCGCTTCTGCCTTGGTGCCAATGATGGTCGTATGCGTGTTTGGCGCCGTGCAGGTGAGCGCCACAATCAGGACTGCATACGACCGAGGCACACAGGGCCAACACCCGGCATCATGGTGTGGGGAGCGATCTCCTACACTGGCCGTACACCTCTGGTGATCGTCGAGGGGACACTGAATAGTGCACGGTACATCCAAACCGCCATAGAACCCATCGTTCTACCATTCCTAGACCGGCAAGGGAACTTGCTGTTCCAACAGGACAATGCACGTCCGCATGTATCCCGTGCCACCCAATGTGCTCTAGAAGGTGTAAGTCAACTACACTGGCCAGCAAGATCTCCGGATCTGTCCCCCATTGAGCATGTTTGGGACTGGATGAAGCGTCGTCTCACGCGGTCTGCACGTCCAGCACGAACGCTGATCCAACTGAGGCGCCAGGTGGAAATGGCATGGCAAGCCGTTCCACAGGACTACATCTAGCATCTCTACGATCGTCTCCATGGGAGAATAGCAGCCTGCATTGCTGCGAAAGGTGGATATACACTGTACTAGTGCCGACATTGTGCATGCTCTGTTGCCTGTGTCTATGTGCCTGTGGTTCTGTCAGTGTGATCATGTGATGTATCTGACCCCAGGAATGTGTCAATAAAGTTTCCCCTTCCTGGGACAATTAATTCACGGTGTTCTTATTTCAATTTCCAGGAGTGTATTTTTGCTTGACAGCTATTAATTCGCCGTCGTTGTCTGTCGTAAGCCGCTTCCGGTTGCGAGTTCGGATTGGCTGTTCGGGTCGGCAGTTCGTGTCGCGAGTACGGGTCTGGCAGTCGGTTGGGACGAGTTTGGAGCGCAGTCCGGACCTGCCAGACGGGGAGTCGCAATGCGGCACCAGTGCAGTCGGGTTGGAGTAGCAGCGAGACCTGCGTCGACATGGTTCGCACGACCATTGCCACCACGCATCACCTGAGCCGGGTGATCGTCGTCGCGTTTGGGCTCGCCAGTCGTTCGTGAGTCGGCTATGTGTGTGTGCATAGACTCCCGATTTGTCGTCGTGTGTGCTTAGTTACTGTTGGGTAACGTTCTGGCGTTCGTGCAAGTCTTTGTCAGGTTGTGTGTGTAGTTGGCGTAATTTCCTTTGACAACTTAATAAATGTTGTCGGTATGCTGAGCGTTTCTGGCCCCCTCCCCCCTTTTCAATCATCATCCTGTGGAACTTTAGTCGGTCCTTTCTTGGTGCAGGGATGTCGTTTAGGCCAGTGATCGTGTTTCCTCTGCATGGTTGGGTCCGAGCCACTATTTTCGCCGTCGTTGTGTCTGGAAGTCGTTGGAGACACGCCAGCATTGCAGCTGGGGACGGACCAGCAGGCAGTCGCTGGGTCTGTTTGTTGTCCTGCGCAGTGTCGGAGCGTGTGTGGAGCTGTCCGATCGCTACGAGCTTGGTGGTTCACCGACCCAGGATGTCAATGTTGAGTAGTAGTTTCAACTACCCAAGTCACCTCCGTTCATGTTGTGTGCTACGTAACTTTCGTGTGTTTCAGTTCTCATGTACCGATTGGTGGCAAGCAAGTCGTTGTGTCGGTCCAGGGCTGTCTCCTCTTCGGGTTCCGACGGATCAAGTGTAGTTGGGCTCACCACATGTCTCGCCTAAGTGAACGAGGGCAGAGGGCAGAGGGCAGACCGACCTCCCCCGAGGTTTTCTGAGTGCCACCAGTGTTTAATTATCCGTTGTCAGTTACTTTAAATTTTAGGCTTATGGTTTTTTTTAATTTTGCAAATTTTAAATTTATCTTTCAAGCTTAAATATTGCGGCCTTCTGCCTTTAAAAGACTATGGTAATATATTTTGAAATTTTTGAAATCTAATTGTGACTCTCAGTCATTTGTGTTGCACGTTGCATACGTTTTTTTTAGCTTCAAATTATTTTATTGCTGTCTTAATTGAGTTTTTGATTTTTTCCAGATTTCCTGTTGGCCTTCGCCTATAAAGGTCTGTGGTAATACATTCTAAAAATTTGGATTTTAATTGTGGCCCTCAGCCATTTGAGTTGCACTTTGAGTACGTTGTTTTTGAATTATTTTATTGATATCTTAATTGGATTTTTACCTTGTTAAGATTTCTTGTTTGGATGCCTTCAGCCGTGAAAGTGTTGCATTCGGTAAGGGTTCACCAGCTTATAAAAGGACGGAAACATAAATATTGGGAGAGGTACATGTCGACCATTGGGTGCCATACGAAAAGTCTGCACGAAGATCAGACGTCTTTTTGTGTACCAGACACAACAGGTGTCCCTGGCATTACCATTAATAGCGTGTTATCTACCGAAGCAAACGCAATTGCCAAGAACTTTGCTGAGCACTATGCTCGAGCCTTAGCGTCAGAGAACTACCCCCCAGCCTTTCGCACCCTCAAACGGCGGATAGTCCTCTCGTTCACTACACGCCACAGAGAATCCTGTAACGCCCCATTTACAGAATGGGAGCTCTTCAGCGCCCCTGGGTCGGATCGGATCCACAGTCAGATGATTAAAAATCTATAGTTTGACTACAAGCGACATCTCGCCGTGATCTTTATGGCGGGAGAGCACCATCATTCTGGTGCTCAAACCCGGTCAAAACCCGCTTGATGTGGATAGCTACCGGCCCATCAGCCTTAACAAAGTTCTTTGCAAGCTGATGGAATGCTTAGTGTGTCAGCGGTTGGATTGGGTCCTAGTCACGTGGCCTAATGGCTCTATGTTAGGGCGGCTTTCACCAGGGTTGCTTTACCACTAATAATCTCGTGTCACTCGAGTCTGACATCCGAACAACCTTTTCCAGCATCTGGCTGCCGTCATTTTTGACTTACATAAAGCATATTACACGACCTGGGGACATCATATCCTTGCCACATTGCATGAGTGGGATTTCTACACAAAAACTTCCTGCCGCTCCGTCTTTCTGTGTCCAAGTCGGTGCCTCCCATAATTCCCCATGTATTCAGGAAAATGGCGTTCCGCAGGGCTCCATATTGAGTGTATCTCTATTTTTAGTGGCTATTAACGATCTAGCAGCAGCGGTAGGGCCGTCGGTCTCACGATCTTGGTATGCAAATGACTTCCGGATTTCGTACTGCTCCTCCAGTACTGGTGTTGCTGAGCGGCGCCTACAGTGAGCCATTCTCAATTTTCAGCTATGAGCTCTAGCCCACGGCTTCAAGGTTTCAGTCGCGAAGTGGTGTGTCATGTATTTCTGTCAGCGTCGCACCGTCACCCAGAACCAGAAATTTACCTTACTGACGATCCACTCACTGTAGTGGAGACATATCGATCCTTAGGATTGACTTTCGACGCCCGATTGACTTGACTACCTCGTCTTCGTCAGCTTAAGCGGAAGTGCTCAGAGCACTTCAATGCCCTCTGCTGCTTGAGCAACACCAGCTGGGGTGCAGATCGCTCTACACTACTGCAGCTCTACAGAGCCCTTGTTCAATCCTGCCTTGACTGTGGGAGTGTGGGTTACAGTTTGGCGGCGCCCTCAGCGTTGCATTTACTCGACCACCACTGTGGGGTTTGCCTAGCAACGGGAGCTTTTAGAACGAGTCCTGTGACCAGTGTCCTGGTGGAGGCCTGAGTCCCTCCATTGCAGGTTAGGCGTGCACAACTGCCCGCCAGTTACGTTGCACACGTTCGTAATTCTCCCGCGCGTCTGAATTAGCGTCTCCTTTTCCCAGTCACGGCGGTTCGTCTCCCGCATCGTTCACTACTCTCACTTCTTCTCGATTCTCGACATGTACCGGGCCCATGAAGTGGTTTACACCAACGGCTCTATGGCTGACGGTCACGTTGGCTTCGCTTATGTTCATGGAGGACATATTGAACAGCACTCCTTGCCACTGCAGAGCTGGCTGCCATATCTTGTGCTCTGGAGTACATCCGCTCATGTCCTGGCGTGTCATTCCTCTGTACTGACTCCACGAGCAGCCCACAAGCTATCGACCAGTGCTACCCTCGCTATCCTTTGGTAGCGTCCATTCGAGAGTTCAACTATGCCCTGAAACGGTTCCATCGTTCAGTGGTATTTGTGTGGACCCCAGGACACATCGGAATCCCAGGTAACGAATTTGCCGACAGGCTGGCCAAACATGCTACTCGGAAACTGCTTCTGGAGATGGGATCCTCCGAAATTGACCTGCGTTCTGTCTTACGCCGCAGGGTTTTTCGGCTTTGGGAGACGGAATGGCAGAACAGTACACACAACAAACGGCTTGTCATTAAGGAGACTACGAATTTGTGGATGTCTTCCATGCGGTCCTCTCGCAGGGAATCAGTTGTCCTCTGCCGGCTCCTCTTTGGCCATACGTGGTTAACGCATGGTTACCTCCTCCATCGCAAGGACCCACCTCGGTGTCGCTGTGGCAGCACGGTCATCTACCTCTTGCTGTACTGCCCACTTTTAATTTTTCCCAGCACCCTATCTTCAGTGTTGCGCGACAATGCCTCAACAGCAGCTTTTGTTTTACGATTTATTCGTGAGGGTTGGTTTCATCATTTTATCTAAGTTTTAGTGCATGTCCTTTGCCCTTCTGTGTCCTCCACCATAGTGCTTTTAGGGTGGTTTTAATGTGCTGCACAGTGGCTGGCTTCTCCTTTTTTTCTCATTGTCAGCCAGCCGTGGTAATCTGCTCTCCTCTTTTGATCTCTTCTACATGTTTCTTGCGTCTCTCTGTTGTTTTCTTGTCCGATTTTGTCCATTTTAGTGTTTGTGGCCTTTCTGTCGTTCTTGCGGTTTTCTTCTTTCTTCAAGCTGTGTTTTGTATGTCTCAATTATTTTACTCCCACCCTCGTGTAATTATTTTAATCCAAACGAGGGACCGATGACCTACCAGTTTGGTCCCTCCTCCCTTTTAAACCAAGAAGATAACCTCCTGAATTTTTTATGCCTTTCGACCGAAACGGTGCACAGTTCCACAATTACAATCAATAACAGCTGCCAACACGTGTAATTGAGACGTAGACACCCCTGGTATACTAATTAGAGACACTTTCGTGGTATGCGGATATAATATGTTCGTTTTTAGCAAACATATACTACCGCTGGTTAGGCGAAACATTCGTACCTAATGATTTGGAAGCTGCACGTGTCACAACAATGGACGAGAAACGAAATCTTTCTAATCCACTGAATTATAGACCCGTAATATTGACATCAACTTGTAGCTAGATTTTGGAGCATGTACTCTGTTCCAAAATTATGAACTACCTCAAAGAAAACGATCTGTTGATGCATAACCAGCACAGTTTCAGAAAATGTCATTTTTGTGAGATACAAGAAGAGGTTCTCTAGTCACTCAAAGTAATAGATGACACAGACAGGGTATCTGAAGTTGATACCGTCCTTCTGGATTTGCAGAAGGCTTTTGACACTGGTTCTCATAAGCTGCTTCTAATCAGATCACGTGTTTAGAGAATATCGTCCCACCTATGTAAGTGGATTCGCGATTTCCTGTCAGAAGGATCACAATTCGTAGTAATGGGCGGAAAGTCTTCGAGTAAAACGGAAGTGCTATCTTGGGGCCCCCAAGGAAGCGTTACAGGCACTCTGCTGTTCTCAAAGTATACAAACAGTTTACGACAGAATCTGAGCAGCCCTGTTCTCAGTGGTTCCAGATGATGCCTTCGTTTACCATCTAGTACAGTCATCAGAGGATGAAACCGAATTACAAAATGAATTATATCACAATCACATATCTCCATGGTGGGAAGCATCGCAGTTAATCATGAACAATAAAATGTGTGCGGTCCTGCGCATGAGTATCAAAAATTTCCGTTAAAATTGAATTAATAATTAATAACAGGAATTTAAAGGTTTTAGGTTCAACTAAATACCTTTCGATTACCTTTATGAGCAACTGACATTGTAATCTTTCTAATCATCACACGGAGTCATTTGAGGGAAAGGCGAACCAAAAACTGCATTTTCATGACGGAGCACTCAGAAGATGCTAACGAAACTGCCAACACTATGCTTGTCTGTCCTCTTCTGGAGTTCCGCTGCGTGATATGCGATCCTTACCGCACTGAATTGATGGAGTATACCGAAAAAATTCAAGAAGGGAGGCTCGTTTTGTATAATAATGCAATAGGGGTGAGAGAATCACGGATGTAGTACGCGTGTTCATTTGACAATAATTAAAACAAAGACTTTGTGTTGCGGCGGTATCTTTTTTACGAAATTTGAATCACCATATTCCTCTTCCGAATTCGAAAAAAAAATTTTGGCGCTTACATACATGGGGAGAAACGATAATTGTGATAAATTAAAAGAAATGAAAGCTGTCACGGAAAGAAATATGTGTTCATTTTTCCCATTTGCTGACCGAGCGAGGTGACGCAGTGGTAGCACACTGGACTCGCATTCGGGTGGACGACGGTTCAATCCCGCGTCCGGGCGTCCTGATTTACGTTTTCCGTGATTTCCCTAAATTGCTCAAAGCAAATGCTGGGATGGTTCATTTCAAAGGGCACGGCCGACATCCTTCCCTAATCCGATGAGACCGATGACCTCGCTGTTTGGTCTCTTCCACCAAAACAACCCAACCCATTTGCAGTTCTAGAGCAGAACGGTCAAGAATTTGTCTGAAGGTGGCTGATGAATCCTGCACCAAACACTGAAGTTTTAATTGCAGAGTGATCACGAAGACAGGCATTCATATTCAACAGCATCAGTTAAGACACTGGATTCGCGTTTTATAGGAACTGGAATATGAATTCGATTATAATCACCCTCCGGCTATCCTGAGTTAGGTTTACGCATTTTCCCAATATCACTTCATCACCTCATTGCTAATTTTGGGAGTCTTTCTTCTAAAATGCCATGGAGGATCTCCTGTTTCAGCCCTTTCCAGCCCTGCTTTGCGCTCCCACTGTGACTACGTATTTGTTTGTGCAGAAGTGTGTGTGTGTGTGTGTGTGTGTGTGTGTGTGTGTGTGTGTGTGTGCACTCTAATTGTACATTTAGTTAATTGTCTGTCTGCCACTAGCATTAGATTCTTTCGCTGATATCGATCGACACTGGTGCCGACCGTGCCCCATTTGAGAAAAAGCGTTTCTGCTTGAGATATCACCGTACGTTGTAAGAGATAGCATCTCCATAAGACTTCAGACATCGATGTTGTTTCCGAAATACAGTTTTATTGCACTACCTTTTATTGCCTAGTACATGTACAACTCTCCGTTCGTGTCACGGTGCTCAGCAGTCTATGGTATAATTATGAATCATTAAAGATAGAAAACATAAGTGCATATTTGTGTGACACAGGGTCACAAAAGAGATCCTGTGGTAAAAAATACATTTAAATCATACATATATATTTTATAGCGTTACATATCTGTTACAGCGAGAATTTAGTGATATACACTCCTGGAAATGGAAAAAAGAACACATTGACACCGGTGTGTCAGACCCACCATACTTGCTCCGGACACTGCGAGAGGGCGGTACAAGCAATGATTACACGCACGGCACAGCGGACACACCAGGAACCGCGGTGTTGGCCGTGGAATGGCGTTAGCTGCGCAGCATTTGTGCACCGCCGCCGTCAGTGTCAGCCAGTTTGCGGTGGCATACGGAGCTCCATCGCAGTCTTTAACACTGGTAGCATGCCGCGACAGCGTGGACGTGAACCGTATGTGCAGTTGACGGACTTCGAGCGAGGGCGTATAGTGGGCATGCGGGAGGCCAGGTGGACTTAGCGCCGAATTGCTCAACACGTGGGGCGTGAGGTCTCCACAGTACATCGATGTTGTCGCCAGTGGTCGGCGGAAGGTGCACGTGCCCGTCGACCTGGGACCGGACCGCAGCGACGCACGGATGCACGCCAAGACCGTAGGATCCTACGCAGTGCCTTAGGGGACCGCACCGACACTTCCCAGCAAATTAGGGACACTGTTGCTCCTGGGGTATCGGCGAGGACCATTCGCAACCGTCTCCATGAAGCTGGGCTACGGTCCCGCACACCGTTAGGCCGTCTTGCGCTCACGCCCCAACATCGTGCAGCCCGCCTCCAGTGGTGTCGCGACAGGCGTGAATGGAGGGACGAATGGAGACGTGTCGTCTTCAGCGATGAGAGTCGCTTCTGCCTTGGTGCCAATGATGGTCGTATGAGTGTTTGGCGCCGTGCAGGTGAGCGCCACAATCAGGACTGCATACGACCGAGGCACACAGGGCCAACACCCGGCAACATGGTGTGGGGAGCGATCTCCTACACTGGCCGTACACCTCTGGTGATCGTCGACGGGACACTGAATAGTGCACGGTACATCCAAACCGTCATCGAACCCATCGTTCTACCATTCCTAGAGCGGCAAGGGAACTTGCTGTTCCAACAGGACAATGCACATCCGCATGTATCCCGTGCCACTCAACGTGCTCTAGAAGGTGTAAGTCAACTACCCTGGCCAGCAAGATCTCCGGATCTGTCCCCCATTGAGCATGTTTGGGACTGGATGAAGCGTCGTCTCACGCGGTCTGCACGTCCAGCACGAACGTTTTCCAACTGAGGCGCCAGGTGGAAATGGCATGGCAAGCCGTTCCACAGGACTACATCCAGCATCTCTACGATCGTCTCCGTGGGAGAATAGCAGCCTGCATTGCTGCGAAAGGTGGATATACACTGTACTGTGCCGACATTGTGCATGCTCTGTTGCCTGTGTCTATGTGCCTGTGGTTCTGTCAGTGTGATCATGTGATGTATCTGACCCCAGGAATGTGTCAATAAAGTTTCCCCTTCCTGGGACAATGAATTTACGGTGTTCTTATTTCAATGTCCAGGAGTGTAGTTGATTTGAATGTTTCTTGAATTATTAGATTCATACTTCTCTAGTATTTGTAAAGGCAGAAGAAAGAAACAGCGTCATAAGAGTGGAGCTGTCAAACTACTATCACACCGTGATAAACATTGTATTTTCAATATATTTAAGCCAGTTACCATCTGATTAAAACAGTGACAGTTATAAGACGTAGCGTGTAGGCTTTCACGGCCGGCGTCTTCAGTAATTAAAACTTCCTGGCTAAGAGGCCGTGGTCCAATAGTAGAAATACTTCTCCCTGACGTTTCCTTGCCAGCTGCGGGCAACATCATCTGAGGTGAGTCTACGACTGGCTGCTAGCCCGTGGAGGTCCTGTTTATATAGAGCGCGTAGAGGGCGCCACCACTCACGTGTTGTCAACAGTAAAACTATATCTGGCTGGCGTCATTGCTCTCGATCGAAGGCAATCGATTGTCACATCTTTGGTACAAAGTCGATCGCCATATCTTATCTAACTTCAAGCATTCTCCTTTCCTGTTAAAATTATTGTGGTGTTTAAAAATCTCTACAGCCTCTCTATACATACGTGCGTAATAATGCGATGTCTTAGCTAGCACGCTCGTCTCACTAAATTTTATTTCATGGTCACCCGTTTCAAAAACATGTTCCGCTACAGCCGATTTATCCGTGTGTCCCAGTCGACAGTTCCTTTTGTGTTCAGTTAGGCGAGTATTGATACTTCTTTTTGTGGTTCCAATGTAAAGCTTCCCACAACTACACGGAATTTTATACACACCAGGAGTAGCTAAAGGGTGTCGTGCATCTTTCGCCGATCTTAAGCATTCACTAATCTTCTTGGTGGGTCTGAAGATTGTTTCAACTCTGAACTTGGCCAGCACTTTCCCGATACGGTCCGTAATATTGTGGATGAACGGAAGAAAAACTTTCCCCACCGATGGTTGTTGTTGTTGCACGTTTTCAGACATTTTTCTTCTGGGTTGGAGTGCTCGATCTATCTCCTTGCCAACGTACCCATTTTTCTGGAAAGCGGTTCGCAAGTGGTTTAGTTCCTCTTGAAAATAAGCTGGCTCACAGATTTTATTAGCCCTGTCCACCTATGTCTTGATAATACCTCTCTTCTGCCTGGGATGATGGTTTGAATCTTTATGAAGATAACGATCCGATCGGTATGCGTATCTTTTCTGTAAACTTCGTGACCCAGAGTCCCATCTGCTCGTTTAATTACTGAGACGTCCAAAAACTTAATCTGTCCATTACACTCTGCCTCCATAGTGAATTGTATTTTTGAATTGATGCTATTCAAATGCTTCAAAAAACGGTTCAGTTCTTCTGCACCGTGATTCCATATGAGAAAAGTGTCGTTCACATACCGATACCACTTCAAAGGCCTTTTTCTGGCTGACTGCAGTGCTCGCTGTTCAAAAAATTCCATAAAAATATTAACAACGGCTGGACTTCGAGGGCTACCCATTGCCACTCCATTAATTTGTTCATAGAACTCATTATTGTTCTGAAAATAAGTCGTGGAAAGGCAATGTATAAACAAAGCTACTATATCAGTAGGAAATATGTCAAATATGCAAGCAAGAGCTTCGTTGACAGGAACCATGGTGAACAGAGACACCACATCAAAGCTTTGTACCAAAGATGTGACAATCGATTACCTTCGATCGAGAGCAATGACGCCAGCCAGATATAGTTTTACTGTTGACAACAAGTGACGAGTGGTGGCGCCCTCTACGCGCTCTATGTAAACAGGACCTCCACGACCTAGGAGCCAGTCGTAGACTCACCTCAGATGATGTTACCCGCAGCTGGCAACGAAACGTCAGGGAGAAGTATTTCTACTAATGGACCACGGCCTCTTATCCGGGAAGTTTTAATTACTGAGTTATAAGACAGTTCACTAACTACGTAATATGGACGTCAGATCAGTCTACACTTACTTGAATTGGCGTTAAATGCCGAAACAGTACATCGTGAATAAAGATTACTTGCTATAAGCAGATATTATCTATGCTAATAATCATGTCGTTATCAGACATATATTATGTTGCTAGCCCTAAAGATGAAAAACATAAGAATGCATTTCTTTTGACCTATATAGTTCGTACACTTTGAAAAAAAGAAGTTCCTTTTTCTTTCGATACACAAATTAGCATTACACTTCTTGGAGCGAACTGATGAACTTTCTCTGCAACTCTGGCACAACTAGTCAATGTCCACCATTACCTGGTGAACAACTTGGTTCTGAAAATTACTGAAAAGACATGGCGTTTGGGGTCTTTCGAGAACTACTAATGTAGAAACAGTTCAACATAACGCTGCACAACACGACGTATTCTCTATAAATACGACAGATTTCTTGCGAATGACTAAGATGAAAAATTTATAATGTTTAAAAAATTACTCACATACATTTTTGGAATAACGTCTGCCATAACAACGTTTTATCCATATGTTCTTGAAAATTATATATATCACATAATAGTTTTTAAAACTTCGTAACTCCCCTTTTTAAAGTTCAGTAATAAATATCAACTCGGAAAACAAATGTACCCATGCCAGTAAGGACTCCCATGATGACACAGCTCGAGTGGTCCAATGAAATGTCGCAGTGCAGCATCACTTCCCATACTTGTTATCTGAGGTGTTACAAATCTATTCTGTGTGCAAACTGAGAGGAAATGCTTCTCTCTATACAAATACAATAACATATTTTTAGTGTTAGAAATATGTGGTGAGCTCATCCATAGAGGGTTGTAACAGTATCGATACAGACTGTTCTGGATCAGTTGGTTATATGAGCCATAGAAGCATGATCATACGTATTCCTAACTAAGCAGGAATGTCTTCGAGTAACACTATCATTTTCTTTGATTCCTGTTCGCTTTGGTGCCCCTACCATGCACTGCAGGTGCAACGAGCTCAGAGTGTTGTTATTTCAGTTATTTAAACAGAGCTGGTGAATCACTGCGAGACGGGCCAGGCTCACTTTATGTTGCTGAGAACGCAGCTAGAAGCGGAGCTCTCGCAGAAAAGATGCTCTGTTATCTTTTACAAATAGCTGTCGTTGTTGCAGCAGTTTGATCCGCAGCCCAATGTTTCTACCAGAATCTGGGGACCACCCCAAACTAAGAGACCACCTGGAACCGCCAATGGCAATCACGAGTTTAGGTTTTCGATGTGATGCCAACTTCCTGTACTAAGTATCTTCCAGTCTAAATACCATGGAGTAACGGGACATCCCAGGCTCACTCTATTATCAAGCCAGACGCGACCCAGGGGCAGCGAGTGGTATCCTGTGCAAGGGCAGTGGGTCGTATTCCGTGCACGGCACCCGTCTTCAAACATCACGGAATAGGCACCATCACATCACATGCCAGTGGTGCGATGGTACGTCGCCATTCTCATACATGCTACATACCAACTTGAAAAGTCATTTGGTTGACGATTCCGTCAATTGTTTTACGAATTCCGATGGGATGTTATCTATTCCTTATGCCTCAATTCGTCTAAAATTTTCCATAGCACCCCTATGTCTTCCATATTGACTCCAATTTCTTACTCTATCAAGTCATCAGACAAGCTCTCTCTTTCATCTAGGCCTTTAGTGTACTAACCTCTCCAGTGAATTTCCCGTTTTGCTCTTAATGTGGCCACTATTGCAGATTTCATTTACTGACTTTCGAAGAGAGATGCCATTCATTACACTAACCAGGAACGTACTTGGGCTCGAACAAACACAAATACACCAAAATCGTGTGAGAAATAATGTAAAGGTCTCTTATTGCACTAGTGATACTCCCGCATCTGCAAAACTCTGCAGTCGTCCGTTAGAGGCCTCTGCTATGCCATGCCGCATTGCACACTGACCTGCCGGTATGCCAGTCGGGACCAGTAGGGATGGTGCAGTGTGCCTCTGAAGTTGCGTTTTGTGACATTATTTGTGTACTGAAGCGTCAGATGGCTCGGCGATTGGTAATCAATCCTGCTAATGTATTGCGATTGGTTGAGATGAATTAACGAAGAACTCTTCCTCGTGAAGATGGTATTGGTGTAGAAGACGAATCGTTCGCATCTTTTCTTGTATCTATTATAGTGCAGAAATATGAGCATAAGTCAGAAACAGATACTGTTGTAACACTAACGCATAATGATGATGATAGGAATGATAATGACGAACAACTCATTGCGAACGGTAGTGCTACGGCAAGTGCGGGAAGAGGTGATGGAAGCAGTGACAATGAATACCAACCGTCTCCCAAGAAGAAGGTTAAAGTTGCAAGTATCATCATGGCGTTGGATGACAACACACTGAAGAACATGTACGATGATTATTACGTAAGAGGTTTCGACATATACGACAAGCTTCTGAAAAGATACCCTAAACTGAAGTCTAAAAGCAATATCAAAAACATACTGGATTACATGTCAAAGAAAAGAGAAGGAAATACAGTTTTCAAAGAAAATCGTACACTGGTGTTCAAGACCATCAAGGAGCGTGTAATGGCGAAATTCGATGAGCGGGAGAATGCGGTTCCGCCGTTCATTATTGGCATTTACAACATTGGGCATTGGACGTAGCCAGAAATCTCGGGTGTACAAACTTTACAGCTTCACTAGGATTTATTACTAGTTTGAAAAAGGAGTTTAGGATAACATCACGCCGTATCACTGCTCCAAGCACGAAAAGATAAGGATGACGAAGAAAAGCTGATGCAAGGAGGTCAAACGTTTGTTGCTGACCTCAATGAGCATATCACGAGAGAAAACATCGATATTAGTTCTGTATGGAACTGTGATTAGAGTCAGTTCAACTATGAGCTTTCTTGTGATAGAACACTATCCATGAAAGGGGAGACAAACACTGTCGCGATGTTGCAATCAGTTAAGTGTGCAACACATAGTTACACGATCCATGTTGCTATATCAATGGACGGATGATTGGCAGACAAACTCTATATTTGCTCCCAAGAATCCAGTGGAAAGTTTGGACCCCGCGTGTCAAGGGAAATAGAAACGCAGTGCCCTCCAAATGTCGTCGTCGATGCAAGTGTGAGTGGGAAGATGACGAAACAACACCTGAAGGCGTTTTTTCTGTCAGTTTTGAATCCACATTTGTCGAGAAAGTCATTAGTACTTTCTGACTCCTGGTCTGGACAAAAGGATAAACGAGTACTACTGGAAGCATCTGGCGGAAAACATGTAGATTTAAAAATCATTCCGCCTAAAACTACAAAATATGCACAACCTCTGGATGGGTGTTTCTTCAGGCAATATAAAATATATGGCAAGACAATAACAGACTTCATTAAACTACGTTCCAGTAGTATGCAGCCGAAATTGCACGACAGATTCTTTATTATGAATATACATTCTGTCATTTACAATCAGTTATCTGCGGGAGTATACAGACCAATGATTCCTTACGCGTGGCAGAACGCTGGCTACGATATTGGTGAACCAGTGAACAACTTCAAAGGTGACGTGCCGTTCAACACTGATATTATACACTCCTGGAAATTGAAATAAGAACACCGTGAATTCATTGTCCCAGGAAGGGGAAACTTTATTGACACATTCCTGGGGTCAGATACATCACATGATCACACTGACAGAACCACAGGCACATAGACACAGGCAACAGAGCATGCACAATGTCGGCACTAGTACAGTGTATATCCACATTTCGCAGCAACGCAGGCTGCTATTCACCCATGGAGACGATCGTAGAGATGCTGGATGTAGTCCTGTGGAACGGCTTGCCATGCCATTTCCACCTGGCGCCTCAGTTGGACCAGCGTTCGTGCTGGACGTGCAGACCGCGTGAGACGACGCTTCATCCAGTCCCAAACATGCTCAATGGGGGACAGATCCGGAGATCTTGCTGGCCAGGGTAGCTGACTTACACCTTCTAGAGCACGTTGGGTGGCACGGGATACATGCGGACGGGCATTGTCCTGTTGGAACAGCAAGTTACCTTGCCGGTCTAGGAATGGGAGAACGATGGGTTCGATGACGGTTTGGATGTACCGTACACTATTCAGTGTACCCTCGACGATCACCAGAGGTGTACGGCCAGTGTATGAGATCGCTCCCCACACCATGATGCCGGGTGTTGGCCCTGTGTGCCTCGGTCGTATGCAGTCCTGATTGTGGCGCTCACCTGCACGGCGCCAAACACGCATACGACCATCATTGGCACCAAGCCAGAAGCGACTCTCATCGCTGAAGACGACACGTCTCCATTCGTCCCTCCATTCACGCCTGTCGCGACACCACTGGAGGCGGGCTGCACGATGTTGGGGCGTGAGCGGAAGACGGCCTAACGGTGTGCGGGACCGTAGCCCAGCTTCATAGAGACGGTTGCGAATGGTCCTCGCCGATACCCCAGGAGCAACAGTGTCCCTAATTTGCTGGGAAGTGGCGGTGCTGTCCCCTACAGCACTGCGTGGGATCCTACGGTCTTGGCGTGCATCCATGCGTTGCTGCGGTCCGGTCCCAGGTCGACGGGCACGTGCACCTTCCGCCGACCACTGGCGACAACATCGATGTACTGTGGAGACCTCACGCCCCACGTGTTGAGCAATTCGGCGGTACGTCCACCCGGCCTCCCGCATGCCCACTATACGCCCTCGCTCAAAATCCGTCAACTGCACATACGGTTCACGTCCACGCTGTCGCGGCATGCTACCAGTGTTAAAGACTGCGATGGAGCTCCGTATGCCACGGCAAACTGGCTGATACTGACGGCGGCGGTGCACAAATGCTGCGCAGCTAGCGCCATTCGACGGCCAACACCGCGGTTCCTGGTGTGTCCGCTGTGCCCTGCGTGTGATCATTGCTTGTACAGCCCTCTCGCAGTGTCCGGAGCAAGTATGGTGGGTCTGACACACCGGTGTGAATGTGTTCTTTTTTCCATTTCCAGGAGTGTAGAATGTGCGATCAACTTGCATTTCTTCACTGTACGTTTTGCAGCCATTCGTATTGCTCGAAGCATTTTATTGACATACAACATGGTTCATCGTTCTCCAACAAACTAATCGAGTCTGATAAATTGTTTGTGTATACTGAGAACAGGATACATTCTATTACTTTTCGATACAAATCTGTTTGTTCGAGCCGAAGTACGTTCCTGCTAAGTCTAAATGATGCCTAATTATTACTGATTTCCATACAATTGCCCAACGAGAATACTTTACTGTGGAGAAGTTCATCGTTCTCCAACAAACTAATCGAGTCTGATAAATTGTTTGTGTATACTGAGAACAGGATAGATTCTATTACTTTTCGATGGGACACACATGACTTTACGCTAGTTTTTATAGAACATTCGCCGTCCAGTATGATACAGCGATTAATACAGGCGTCATGTTATATGGTGGCCGAGAGCCTGCTGTGCTGACCGGCGTAGCGGACGATCGCTAAGTATTTGGAACGCCACTGGATACATAATCTCGATGCATAGGTATTGAAGGCAATGTGGACAGCAGACGCTATATGACGAAAAAATTAGAGAGTCGTGGGCACTGATCTGTTCTCCAGGCAACCGTATTCCGTTCTTCAGGTCGACAACGTTCGAACAAAGAAGCCGAGTATTGCGCAAGCTTTCTTCTACAGGTATATCTCTTGTTCTGTGATGCGCGAACAACGGATATGTCGACTGCCTGGTCGCCGATTTGTGCTTCGCGAATCTCTAGCAACCATTGTTGATTTTTTGTAGACGAATAAAAACTTGTTGAAGAAAAAGTCTCCAGGAATATATCAAATTTCCTCCTGACTGTATACTCTCTGCTGATCCGATTTGTTGAAGGACTAGGCAACTTTATCCCGCACTAAATTCTGAAGCGAGAGATCAGCTGCAGCACATTTTGGAAAGTGTTCCTTTTTTACATAAAAAAACTAGTGACTGTTCCTTGGCATCAGTCGGGCAGCCAGGCTGCAGCACCCGGTCGAGACACAAGCGTCAACAGGAAAGTAACAGTTTTTGTGTGACACAAAACTGCAAGTGAATTACATAGTCTCATCTGTGTGCTTTGGCAGTTTAGTTTCTTGAATTTGTGCGTGTTAATTTAATATTTAACAGACACAGTTCTCGCGTCGTCGTTTGTGTTGGAAAGTAAACCGATCTGGGGCATATTACAAGTTTCTGACCAGCAACAGATTTAGTCTTACCCGAGGGATTTGATAGTTTAGTTTTTGAATCTCTGAGTTTTAATCTAATCTAGTAGACACTGTTCTTGCGTTTTCGTCAGATCTACAGGAGAGTTTTGTAGGGCATGTCGATAGTCCTTTCTTTGTCCGTCTAGTGCAGTTTCTCATGATCTTTAGTATGGATAGTGATTGCGACTGCTGTGTTGCAGATGCGAGTCGAGTTGGTGACACTTGGCTCTCAGCTCCAGGTTGTAGTGGTTTTGGATACACAACTTGAGGCTGCAGTTGGTGGGCGTCACAGTTGTGGGCTAGCCTTGGGGGTCCAACGGATGTCCAGCGTGACCCATTAGTCGGCCGATCTCTCCACAATGGTGGCTCGAGTTGGAACACTTGCACGGAGCCTGAGGCTCTTGCCAGGCACACTAAGAAGTCCAGCACTCCAGCACAGCTGCTCACGCGAGCTGTCTCCTGCTCACACCACACCAGTGAGGAACGACGTATCACTTCAGGATGGCTCACTAACGCGTTTCGTGGAAAATTTATTTTGAAAACTATTGTATTAATGAGAACTGACAATTAAATTCGACGTGTCTTCTTGAAATCTTGATGATGAAAATAACAGGGGGCAGCTAAGCAAGAAATATATTTCTTACTACTGTTTAAGCCTTATGATGAATGCCGGTTTAGGATGAAATTTAAATTGACAAATTTCCATTTCATTACAATTTTATTTAAACGTGAAACTTAAAAAAAACAGAACGTCAATGAATATTACTTATTTTGCTTTTCACTAAAGGATCATGTCTGTTACGG
Source organism: Schistocerca gregaria (assembly GCF_023897955.1). Taxonomy (NCBI): domain Eukaryota; kingdom Metazoa; phylum Arthropoda; class Insecta; order Orthoptera; family Acrididae; genus Schistocerca; species Schistocerca gregaria. The sequence continues at coordinate 407,624,068 of NC_064927.1, read as the reverse complement.
CAGTTTTGAGTATTGCTAATTCGAAGACAAGCTCTTAAGTTGAAGTCTGCTAGTGAGCTTCTATGGATCCTTTTCGTTCTTTTCATTTCGTAAAAAAGAGGCATACACATGTAAGTCTAAGCATCGATAAAATCGTATCTACTGTGAATAAACAGAAGTCTACAGTACTAATTTTGCTATGAAACTAATCACGAAAATGTCACACTTCAGGTGAATAACTTGTAGCTGTAGCAGAGTTTCCACACCGTCAACATAAGCCGAAAATCAGTGAAACTGCTCAAAGGTTCGGTGTTCCTTCTGAAAACAAAAGTGTATTGTCATAGTGAAAATTATTGAGACGTTTGTTTCTCTGCTTTCTTCAGGAATAGTACTTACACGCCGAGGTTTATTTCTTTTTCGTTCTTTTTTTTTATTTCTGTACATTGGCTTCACGCTGTTCGCCTTCTAAGTGTCTATAATCTTTCGCATGGAAATCTACGGCAATGTTGTTGTAAACTCAACTTTTTCGTCATTTTCAAAGGTTTGAAGCACATTAATAGAGCACTTTGTATACAATAAACATGTAGACTAGGCATCCTGCACTGATACGTAGATGTTGATGTGTCTGACCGCTTTGAAGTTGCTAACCCCAGCATCATGCTATTTTTTCATCCCTTTAAAAACAGGTACTCTCTATTTTAAGGAGAGAGTCCGCCCTAAAACTTCAATTTTTTCCAAAAAAGTTTAATGGCTATTTCACATCTTCGGACCGTTTACTATTAGATTTCCAAACGGTTTGTCTGTATTAGAATTACAAATACGTCTGAGAAATGTTTGAAATACTGACTGCATAAGGGGTTGTGGCACACCGAAAGACGCCAAAGATAATTTTTTATTTCTGTTACCATCAAATAGAACAATCTTTACTTAGGCCTTGGATTAAACTCAACTGGGAAAAACAAGTAGCAAGATTTCCAGGAAAATTGAAGTGAAAAAAATTGTCAGCCAATCGTTGGAAGCCAATTACTTTGACTGTTCACTGCGTAGATACAAATTTAGAGAATACATTGAAGTCCTGTTCAGTACAGTCAACAAGCTCCAAGGAAACAGGCATTGCCATAAAATCAATATCCTTCTCACAGCACCTCCTCAAGAAGACTGTGATTAGATTTTTATTCAGAAATTCAAGAAAAGACTACCCTAATCTTGAAATTACAAGAAGAAGCCTCATAAAACCAGGAAGGGAAAACGTAAGTGAAATTTAATGACTACGTGTCTTGTAGCAAAATTCATTTTTTGATGAAATGTTGAAATCCATTTTACCATAAATTTGTTTTTCTTAGCTAAATGCCAACTTTTTATCACAAATCTTAACCAACGTAGATGAAATGTATGCAGGAAGTAATCTTGATGTGTTTACATACTTCTATGCATTAACAACGAAAATATAATTTCTTTATTCTATGATCACATCTGAAATTTGAAATAACCACTCAAAACAAATTATTCATATTTCTCATAAAATGAATGCACAGAAGCGTTGAACTATGTCTTGCGAATGTACCTACAAAATCCGGCATGTGAAAATCGTGATGTGAGTACCAAAAGTCGGTTTTCAAGACTACCATTAAAATCATATTGAAATTTTAATACTCGAAAACCAATGAAGCAAATAACTTCAAAAATTTGGTATTGCTTCATCTTTACGGAATAGGCACGATTTTAAAATTTGCTTGCTGTCCGGAAAGTTCAAAAAAAGTTAAATTTTTGAGTGGAGTCTCCCCTTAAGCACCGCGCCTCATAAACTGTACGTTCGTATCTAAGGTTATGCCGAACCTAATTGTAGTCATTCCTCTAAAGGCAGCATATTGTTTAAACTTCTACTGTTCCATTAGTCGGCCGTGCTGCGCTACGTAACGACGTCTGACCATCCCATTTAACCGCGAGTTGTCAAAACCCAAGCGGCTAGCAAGCGCTCTTGCTCGCCTAGGCGCATCTTCAACAGGCCTGCTGTTACTTTGTTACTAGGAATTAGTTTTAACATATGTTGAAATATTTATCAACTATATAGAAAATATAATTCTAACACTAAATGATAACATCACAAGCAAAGTTAAATTCTATAATAGATATGTAGATGACACCTTCATTCTATTTGATGGCACAGAGGATGAAGTGACAAACCTTTTTAACAAATTCAATAGCCTACATAAAAATATTCAATTCACCCTTGAACAGCAAGAAGATTATACCATACCTTTTATTGACATAAAAATATCAAAACAGAACCAAAAGGTAGCTTTCAATGTTTACAGAAAACCTACTGGCACTGACACCACTATACCAAACTCGTCAACACATCCTTCTCCCACAAGAAAAGCTGCTTATAGATCAATGCTGTAGAGAGCAGACAAATTTCCGCTTCAATATACAGAACTCCAACAATAAATAGAAACCACATCATATACTGCAATAAAAAATGGATCATGACCCTTCTCTAATTAATACCATGTCACAACAGGAAAAAAGTAAACTGAACAAACAACATCAAACAACACTCACAACTGACAGTGCCCCAGCAGTCATATATGTAAAAATGCCATATCTTGGAATAGTAAATGACAAATTAGCAAGACTATTCAAAAACACAGAAGTAAAAATTAGCTTCAGCACCAACAACAACCTAAGTAGGACCCTCATTCACAATATAAAACCACCAGATACAAGTCTTGATGCATCTGGTATTTAAAAAATTAGCTGCAGCCAACGCAATAAATATTATATCGGCCAAACAGGCTAAAATTTCAGAACCCGATTCAAAGAACATTTAGACTGCTACAGGCTTGATAAATGTAACAAATCAGCAGTAGCAACTCACATTAAAGACACAGGCCACCCTTTGAAAATCGAAGACAACCTCGAAATTTTACACAAAATAGGCAAAAGTAAAATAATGGATATCATGGAAGAAATGAAAATTTTCGTACATAATACAAAGCATGGAGATAACATTGTTAATCAAATAACTGTATTCAAAAACTCAAAATTCTTCAACAGTCTTAAGACATTTCTAACTCAATGCATTCAAGAAATGTCAATGTAAATAATTGACTAGAACCAAGAATATCGATACAAAACCTCGATAATAGATACAGACTCACATGCTATAGTCAGCCGCCTTGTGTTGTGTGTATAATATCGAAGCAATTTGTGCAGTGACAATCAGTGACATAATATAATGCGCAATAGTGTAATGTCCATCAACAGCTCCGCTATTTCACCACTGATGCAAGTGAAGCAGCAAGAAGATGAAATTGTAAATGATCAACTGTCATATGAAAGCCTTTCACACTATTTTCGTAACACATAACTGACGCAAATCTATCTGCATCCGATATAGGCTGTGATATACATAGTCAACAACATAGAAGAAAACCAGCAGAAGACATCACTGATTTCGATTTCTAGATATACACTGCCCCCGTCCTTCCCCCCAAATGCCAAACCAGCAACTACAGTAAAAACAATGAACAAAGTGTTCTAGATTAATCTAGTTTAAGACTGTTTATTTTTAAGTAACATTTCCCTATTTAAGTACGTTTGTACAAACGCTTGATGATAAACAGAACATGTTCGAAACGCGTTGCATTACGTTAGATTAAGCACAAAATAAAAAGTGACTGGTAGCAGAAACTTGAAATAAATAATTATCCCACACAGTCACGGTTCACAAACATAGCCATTATGGCTGAAAATAACTATAATTTATTTTTTCTTTACAGTTTCGTGCTGGTTTGCTCATCTTCTAACGGAGGGACAAAGTATAGATTTAATTGCTTGCCATTTGACTGCGTTTTATATTCGGTGACAGTCCATACATATTTTAATTCCAAGAACATCTGAAGGCGAATGCTGCGATTGTTCCTCAGAAAAGGCTTAGCTTTTGATGTAGCCACGTCAGTCTTCGTTAGAGTATATGTTACAAATTTCAAAAGACATTTAGCCCGCTTTGTGTCGTTTCCACGAAACATCACGAGAACATACGTTCTTTTCGTCCCCCATTAACTTTATTCACAATATTCACAAGATTGCCAATACTTACAAGTTTTTAAATGATTCTGACGTTTTTGTCGTCATTGTAACTTCAGTGGGTAGGCCACTCAAGACATAAATAATTTTAAGGTCGCATCAGCTCGAAGCTTCTTGAAAGCCTTTTCAGTCGTTTCGTCAGTCTTCGTTGTTGAACTTTTTCTTCTTTTCTCAACAAAGTTAAAAATTAGTCGGTAAAATTGGTGTCCGTGGTATTACGTATATTCTAGAAGATACATTCGGATGAACTTTTGATATTAATGTATTTATTCTTCGGTTCCGTCCTCCTGAGATGGTTTTAGTGCGATGGCACCTTTCACTACAATTCCACATCTCTCTTGCCATGTGTTCGTTATCGAGCCATTGGTCCACTAAGTAGTCATTAAAGTCTTGAAGAATTTGGCTTTCATGATTGATCTCCTTAATACACAGCAAACAATCATCCATTTCTCGGGGGAAGATGTGCTAGAGTAGAAAACATTCGGATGTCACAATGTATTTCCTCGTTTCCGTTATAGACTGGAACGAGGTCGCAACATTGAACTTGTTTCCACGAACATTTATTAAAATAATACCTGCAATCATTAACCTGTGTTTCAGGAACAAACTGTTAATTACTTGAACAATGTCAGTTTAGGGGTCCATCATCAGAGATGCAGGGTTCCATGTTTCTCGCTTTTTACATGGCAGAAAAGCACAAACAACTGGAATGGTGTTTGTTCCCTCCAAAGAACTATTAAGGTAGTCGTGCAGCATAAACAACTGGCCAAACTGCTTGCTCGAACTCTTGAACGTTCCATGCACAAAGAGTGATTCGCAGTACGATAAACACACGTTTCCCTTTTCGCAAACATCAGCAATCTGTCGTTCGGTCCCCTGTTATCATCTGCAAGTATAAAATTGCTACCATCATTCAAATCAAATTCTCTAGTGGCTCTAAGCACTATGGGGCTTATCGGAGGTCATCACTCACCTAGACATAGAACTACTTAAACCTAACTAATCTAAGGACATCACACACATCCACGCCCGAGGCGGGATTCGAACCTGCGACCGCAGCAGCAGCGCGGTTCCGGACTGAAGCGCCTAGAACCGCTCGGCCACAAATGCCGGCTGAACCATAAATAGTTCGGACAAGAAGAGAATAGAAGCTTTCGAAATGTGGTGCTACAGAAAGATGCTGAAGATTAGATGGGTAGATCACATAACTAATGAGGAGATATTGAATAGAACTGGGGAGAAGACGAGTTTGTGGCACAACTTGACTGGAAGAAGGGAACGGTTGGTAGGACATGTTCTGAAGCATAAAGGTATTACTAATTTAGTACTGGAGGGCAGCGTGGAGGGTAAAAATCGTAGAGGGAGATCAAGAGATGAATATACTAAGCAGATTCTGAAGGATGTAGGGTGCCGTACATACTGGGAGATGAAGCAGCTTGCACGGAAGAGAGTTGCATGGAGAGCTACATCAAACCAGTCTCAGGACTGAAGACCACAATAACAACAATGGATCGATACAGATTCTGTCTGTTTTCGAGCAGCTATCAGAAGTGGTAACGGCTGCCAATCTTTCCTGCGAGATGAAAGCAGAGCTCATCATTTGCAACATAGTTGACAGGATCGATTGTAGACCTCTGGTACAGATCCGAATGGAGGGTCTGAATCAGAGGCTCGGACGGTTCTGCGACTGTGTAGGCTGCAAATTCCTCGAGTTGCGCCATAGGGTGGTAGATCACAAGTTCATTACACGCAGGAGGCGACTAAACTGGTAGGAGTGGACTGGGCGGTTTTTTACACTCCTGGAAATGGAAAAAAGAACACATTGACACCGGTGTGTCAGACCCACCATACTTGCTACGGACACTGCGAGAGGGCTGTACAAGCAATGATCACACGCAGGGCACAGCGGACACACCAGGAACCGCGGTGTTGGCCGTCAAATGGCGCTAGCTTCGCAGCATTTGTGCACCGCCGCCGTCAGTGTCAGCCAGTTTGCCGTGGCATACGGAGCTCCATCGCAGTCTTTAACACTGGTAGCATGCCGCGACAGCGTGGACGTGAACCGTATGTGCAGTTGACGGACTTTAAGCGAGGGTGTATAGTGGGCATGCGGGAGGCCGGGTGGACGTACCGCCGAATTGCTCAACACGTGGGGCGGAAGGTCTCCACAGTACATCGATGTTGTCGCCAGTGGTCGGCGGAAGATGCACGTGCCCGTCGACCTGGGACCGGACCGCAGCGACGCACGGATGCACGCCAAGACCGTAGGATCCTACGCAGTGCCGTAGGGGACCGCACCGCCACTTCCCAGCAAATTAGGGACACTGTTGCTCCTGGGGTATCGGCGAGGACCATTCGCAACCGTCTCCATGAAGCTGGGCTACGGTCCCGCACACCGTTAGGCCGTCTTCCGCTCACGCCCCAACATCGTGCAGCCCGCCTCCAGTGGTGTCGCGACAGGCGTGAATGGAGGGACGAATGGAGACGTGTCGTCTTCAGCGATGAGAGTCGCTTCTGGCTTGGTGCCAATGATGGTCGTATGCGTGTTTGGCGCCGTGCAGGTGAGCGCCACAATCAGGACTGCATACGACCGAGGCACACAGGGCCAACACCCGGCATCATGGTGTGGGGAGCGATCTCCTACACTGGCCGTACACCTCTGGTGATCGTCGAGGGGACACTGAATAGTGCACGGTACATCCAAACCGTCATCGAACCCATCGTTCTACCACTCCTAGAACGGCAAGGGAACTTGCTGTTCCAACAGGACAATGCACGTCCGCATGTATCCCGTGCCACCCAACGTGCTCTAGAAGGTGTAAGTCAACTACCCTGGCCAGCAAGATCTCCGGATCTGTCCCCCATTGAGCATGTTTGGGACTGGATGAAGCGCCGTCTCACGCGGTCTGCACGTCCAGCACGAACGCTGGTCCAACTGAGACGCCAGGTGGAAAGCCGTTCCACAGGACTACATCCATCATCTCTACGATCGTCTCCATGGGAGAATAGCAGCCTGCATTGCTGCGAAAGGTGGATATACACTGTACTAGTGCCGACATTGTGCATGCTCTGTTGCCTGTGTCTATGTGCCTGTGGTTCTGTCAGTGTGATCATGTGATGTATCTGACCCCAGGAATGTGTCAATAAAGTTTCCCCTTCCTGGGACAATGAATTCACGTTGTTCTTATTTCAATTTCCAGGAGTGTAGGTGAGAGGGTGTGGGGAAACAAAAAAGTGCTTCAGTCTCAAAGGGTGCAGATCAGACACAGGAAGAACGTAGATCTAGGAAACACCGGTATAACAGTTGTAAACTGTCATAGCTGTGTTGGGAGAGTAACAGGGCTCTAAGCGCTAATAGAAAGCACTGATACTCATATCTTTATAGGCACTGAAGGCTGGCTACAGCCAGAGATAACGGAAACCAAAATTTTGGCGAAGTATCTAACGGTGTTCGGAAAGGATAGGCTAAACGCAGTTGGCGTTGGCATCTTTGTTACTGTTAGAAGTAGTTTATCTTGTATTGAAACTGAAATAAGTAGTTCCTCTGAGTTAGTATGGGTAGAGACCATTCTTGGCAACCGAAATAAAATAATAACTCGATTATTTTACCGATCTCCCATTTCAGGTGATACAAGTTCTGAAATGTTCGAAGAAAACTTGTGTCTAATTTCAAACACGTGAGTGACACATACGATTATAATTGGTGGTAACTTTAATTTCCCCTTGATATGTCGGAAAACATAGTCTGAATCTGGAGGTATGCATAAAACATCATCCGAAATCGTGATAAACGCATTCTCTGAAAATTATTTCGAGCAAGTAGTTTATTAACCCACTCGAATAGTGAACGGTTGTGAAAACACACTTGTCCTCTTAGCAACAAATAAACCTTAGCTAATAAAGAACATCAAAACGGATACAAGGAAATTCTCCAAAAATAAATTAAAAATATACCTAATGAAAAAATCAGAGAGAAATTTAATTGACGCCTCCCTGAGAGACATCTCTATTCCTTCCAAATTAACAGTGCAACTGTAGACCAGATTCGCCATGAATTCAAAGAAATAGTGTCGACAGCAATTTAGAGATTTATACGAAACAAATTAACCAGCGACAGAGGTGATCCTCGGTGATACACAAAAACGGTTAGAATACAGTTGCAGAAATAACAAAAAAACATGCCAGATTCAAACGAACGGAACATCTTAAAGATTGGAGATCGTTTACAGAAGTGTGGACGTTAATGCGAGATGCTTTTAATAGTTTCCACAACGAAACTTTGTCTCGGAACCTGGCAGAAAATGCAAAGAGATTCTGGTCGAGTACAAAGTACGCTAGAGGGAAGATAAATCAACACCTTCTCCGCGCGAAAGCGATGGAAATATTACTGATGACAGTGCTGCTAAGGCAGAGCTATAAACACGGCATTCCGAAATTCTTTCACCAAAGGAGACGAAGTAAGTTTTCCAGAATTCGAATTGAGAACAGCTGTCGGTATGAGTAATTTAGAATTAGATGTCCTTAGAGTAGTGAAGCAGCTTAAATCACTTAATAAAAGCAAGTCTTCCGGTCCAGGCTCTATACTAATTTGTTCCTTTCAGATTATGCTAATACAGTAGCCCCATACTTCGTCGATCGACGAAAGATCCGTACCCAGTGGCTTGAAAGTTGCACAGGCCACACCAATATCCAAGAAAGGCAGTAGGAGTAATCTATTAAATTAGGGTCCATAGCATTAACGTCGATATGCAGCACGATTTTGGAATATATAATTTGTTAGAACTTAATGAATTATCTCGAAGAGAGTGGTCTATTCACATACAGTCAACGCGGATTTAGGAAACTTCGTTCTTGTGAAACACAGCTAGCTCTTTACTCACACGAAGTGGGGAGTGCTGTTGACAAGGGAATTCAAATTGATTCCCTGTTTGTAGATTTCCAGTTTTTTGACACTGTACCTCACAAGCGGCTTGTAGTCAAATTGTGTGGTTATGGAATATCGTCTCACTTACACGACTGCATTTCTGATCTCTTGTTAAAGAGGTCATGTTCGTAGTAATTGACGGAAAGTCATCGATTAAAGCAGAAGTGATTTCTGGCGTTCCCCAAGGTAATGTTATACGCCCTCTGCTGTTCCTTATTTATATAAATGATTTAGGGAACAATCTGAGCAGTCGTGGCCGGCAGCGGTGGTCTAGCGGTTCTAGGCGCGCAGTCCGGAACCGCGCGACTGCTACGGTCGCAGTTTCGAATCCTGCCTCGGGCATGGATGTGTGTGATGTCCTTAGGTTAGTTAGGTTTAAGTAGTTCTAAGTTCTAGGGGACTAATGACCACCGATGTTAAGTCCCATAGTGCTCAGAGCCATTTTTTTTTTTTTTTTTTTTTTTTGAGCAGCCGTCTTACGTTGTTTGCAGAGGAAGCTGTCGTTTATCGTCTTGTAAAGTCGTCAGAGGATCAAAATAAATTGCAAACGATTTACAAAATATATCTGCTTGATGAGAAAACGGGCACATAATCCCAAGTAATGAAAAGTATGAGATCATCCGTGTGAGTGCTAAAAGGAATCCGTTAAGCTTTGGCTACAAGATAAATAGATCAGATCTAAGGGCTTTGAAATGACCACTACGAACACCGTAAATTGGAAAGAACCAAAGCTTGCCATTTATGGCAGAACACTTAGAAGCAGATGTACTTAAGACTCCCTACACTACCCTTGTCCGTCCTGTCTTGGGGTACTCCTGGGCGTTTTGGAATCCGAGCCAGATATGATTGACGTAGTGCATAGACAAAGTTCACAGAAGAGCAGCAAGTTTTGTATGGTTCAAATGGCTCTGCGCACTATGCGACTTAACTTCTGAGGTCATCCGTCGCCTAGAACTTACAACAAATTAAACCTAACTAACCTAAGGACATCACACACATCCATGCCCGAGGCAGGATTCGAACCTGCGACCATAGCGGTCGCTCGGCTCCAGACTGCAGCGCCTAGAATCGTATAGCCACTCCGGCCGGTCACGTTTTATATTATCAAGAAATAGGAAAGATAGTTTCACGGATATGACATTATATGTGGGGTGCACATCATTAGAACTAAGGCGTTGCTCGTTGCGGCGGAATCTTCTCATGAAATTTCAATCACCAACTTTGTCCTCCGAATGCGTAAATATTTTGTTGACACCAAACTACGTAGAGAGAAGCTATCATTATAACAGAGTAAGGAAAATCAGAACTCGCGCTGAAATATGTAGGTGTTCGTTTTTTTCCCCTCGCCGTTCGAGAGTGGAATCGTAGAGAATTATTGTGAAGGTGGTTAGATGAACCCTCTGCCAGGCACTTAAGTGTGATTTGTAGAGGATCCATGTAGATTTAGATATAGATGTACATCCAACCATATCCAGGGTGTTGTAAAGAAAGTGCCCCATATTCTTGCAGGAAATATATTATAGGGCAAACTAGGAAAAAATGTAACATTCGCGACGTCATCGCTGCAGTCAGAGGGCTTCTTAGTACCGCAAGTGAAACGGATAAAAAAGAATAAAAGTGATTGTAAAATGACCCGCGTCTGTTCTGTCATCTATCGACGTCATTGATGCGTAGAATGTTGAATTTGTTACCAGAAGGTTTTGAATGGTTATAGAATATAACGGCTACAGAAGCAAAAGCCAGATCTATATCTATATGATTATTTTCCAATTAACAATTACGAATTTGGCACCCTACTCGCATATCATATTCGTGACCCTCTTTACACCATTTCGCAATAATACAACACGAGCTGCCCTTCTACGATCTCTTCGTTGTCCACCTACAATCGTATCTGGTAAGGATCCACTACCGCGTAGCAGTACTCTAACAGAGTATGGACAAGAGTATTGTAGGCGACTTCTTTAGTATTTTTGTTGCCTCTTCTTTATTGTACGTCATCAGCCTTACTCGTTAAATAATCCTTAGCAGTTACGGGACCGTGCAGAATAACCTTGGGCCCCACGGAATACCACGATATGGTCGCCTTTATCATCACCGAACCCTCACCAAATTGCACTCTTTGGAAACAGTGGAAGACGACTCATCCGCCTCACTAGCTTTCTTCCATCGCTGCACAGTCCAACTTTTATAGCTTCAGCATCACGTTCTCCCGTTATGCGCATTTTCATCATAGTTGTATGGTTTTGGAATTCCAGTTGCCCCTGCAATTACATGCTTACGGAACTGGGTTCGTCTTTTTTTGGCGCCGACAAAGTTCGTGAGTGTGACATTGACTTCTGCAGTGACTTTCACAGCTGCCGTCCTCTTGTTTTTCGTCGTAAACCTCTTCAATAACCGTCTGTCACATTTACTCAACATACACTTGGTTCAAATGGCTCTGAGCACTATGGGACTTAACTTCTGAGGCCAGCAGTCGCCTAGAACTAAGAACTACTTAAACGTAACTAACCTAAGGACATCACACACAGCCATGCCCAAGCCAGGATTCGAACCTGCGACCGTAGCGGTCGCGTGGTTCCTGACTGTAGAGCCTAGAACCGCTCGGCCACTCCGGCCAGCCAGCATACACTCTCGTCTGCGTTGTGATTTGCGAATGACGTTTTTTCGCTGTCCATTTATGGGATATGAATCTTCCATACGGTGCCTCTTGAAATATCAAACACTTCGACTTCGTTGATTACTGAAGCAACCACCATACGAGCACAAAGAGTTTGCCCACGTTGGAATTCAATTAGGTGTGACGCAATCGGAACTACGCAGAACACTGTTCCGTCCACCACTGATTCGTGCAACGTATTGAGGACATTGCAAAGATGCCGATCGTGGTCAAATACAGGAGCAGAACGTGCAGGCTTGTCTATCATCGGCATTTAAGAGGGTGGTTTGAAAAGTTCTCGGGAACATCGCGAAAGGTCAGCGCTAAAGCAACGAATTTTTCACGTGATACTCATTCGACTGTTGCCTGTAAACACGTGCCACGTTAGTGCTCTTGGAAGAGGGCTGTGGCGGTGATCTGGCTCTTTATTCTTCTCGCGTAGTGATTTGCGAAAATAGAAAAACAGAGATTAGAGCAGTGATTAAGTGCTTCGTAAAGAAAGGTATGACAGCAAAGGACATTCGTGCTGATTTCCAGAATACAGTGGTGAACTCTGCTCCTTCATATTCAACTGCTGTAAAGAGGTCGGGGGAGCTTATATGATGACCCGCCTAGTGGTCGGCCAATATGTGTCACTGCTCCAGACATCAATGCAAAAGTGCGCAAAATAGTCATGGAGGACCGCCGATTGAAAGTGCGTGAAATTCCTCACGCTTGCCAGATGTCATCTGAAAGGGTGTATCACATTTTGAACTGAAGAATTAGGAATCAAAGAATTACCTGCAAGATGGGTGCCGGCGACTCGTGACGCTGGATCAAAAACGCGTGGGAATGGACATATCGGAACAATGTTTGGCCCGTTTTAGGAGAAACGAACATGATTTGTTGTGCCGGGTTGCGACCACAGATGACACTTGGATGCACTAGTATACCCCAGAGACAAAACAACAGTCAAAGCAGTGGAAACTACCTGATTCTGCGCTACCAAAGAAAGCAAAGACAACTCCTTCCGCGAGAAAGGTCATGGCATCAGTGTTCTGGAATGCGAAGGGGACTGTGTTTGTAGATTATCTCGCAACTTGGCAAACAATTGCTGGAGAATACTATGCTAACCTCCTGGGCAACACGCAACAAAAGATACGCTAAAAAAGGCCAGGTTTAGCAAGGAAGAAAGTCATCTTCCATGAAGATAATGCACGCCCGCACACTTTCTGTCGCCATGGCAAAATCACACAAACTAAGGTGTGAATTGTTGCCACACCCGCCTTATTCACCTCATATGGTTCCGTCAGACGTCCATCTCTTCCAAAAACTGAAAATGTTTCTTGGTGGGTGTACATTCACTTCAAACGAAGACTTGATAGCCGGAGTTGACAATTATTTTGCAGGCCTGGAGGAAACTCATTTTCGAGATGGGGTCAAGGCACGGGGACATTGTTGGACCAAGTGCATTTATTTACAAGGAGACTACATTGAAAAATAAATAAAAAGTTTTAGTGATGTAAGTACTTTTTTTTGTATTCCGTGCCGAGAACATTTCAAGCGACCCTCGTATGTCAAAGCATTCACTTTTGTCGACAGTCTCCAGATGCCGACTTCAACTAACATTCGTTGCTTCGAAAGCCAAACAAATAAAGGAAATTATATTAAGAAAATGAATGAATTAAACGCTGAAACTGGTGTTTTTTGATGTTTTTAAGAATAGTAGCACTTATATAACATATCCACGTTTGTGAGCTATCATTTTGCACATACTGCTGACCTGATAAATATGGATACATCCAGCTGTCGTTCGCGCCAGCTAAATTTATACTACTGCCATGGAAGTAACCTTTGGAATGCTGAAATATCGTTTAAAGAACATGTAGTGATTAACCAAAATTTTTACTAGACCTGACCCCCTGACGCCTATAGGCCTACTCAGATAGCGCAATGACTTAAGATAAGCAATCCCTAAGACCAGGAGATTCGAGTTCGATTCCCTGCGTGGCACAGATTTTAATTTGTCACTGTATATAGATCGCCACCTATGTATACAGACGTCTAACCGAGTATGTATATATTACGTGATGTAACTGAAGCACGGTACGTCCACCGTCAACGCTTTCGGCGCATCAAAAGTTTGTCCAAGAGATGTGCTTCGCGAAATTACTGTGCGAAACAGATGCAGTCCTAGAGAGACTCATTTCACGAGAGCTTCACGCGCCAGTGTCGGTACACGCACGTCTTTGTGCGGAGCCTCTGTGTACACCAAAGACGGTCTGCAATCATGGAAATGCAGACACACTGCGCCCCAGCTGGAAAGACGCACTCTCTCGCCTGCAGGAAGGCCAGCCGGGGTGAGCAGAAACACGGTGGGGCTGCAAGCTAAGAGCAGTATCTGACGTCTCACTACTGATCACTAGATCCATCTGCGGCTATGCGAAGGTGTTGCAGTATGTAGCGGGGTCATCAGAGGAGAGAGAATTGCACTTAAAGGTATACCTGCAGGATACTGTATACATGTTGTACGAAGTAACTGTGTTCCCTTGTAGCGGCACTTCGTTGTAGGTCTCTGAAGCAGCTGTGATATAATTCTATTCACCTCACAGCGCCTTTCGCAACTCCGTGAACAATTCTTTCGGATGAAAATTTCTTCATTCGTCATAACGTAAATTATATGAAGTGAAAATTGGTTCTGACGTGACATTAGTTGCGTCCTGCGGGATTACCCACTGTTAAACAGTTATTTGTAAAGAGGTGTTAATACTGAAACCCACTGTCCAAGCGTATGCTCCATCACAAGTTATCTTCTGGAGGTCGTTAGGCGCGAGCCACTTGCAACCCAGAAAATAGCGCTACATCGCAAGAAAACACCAAAATTTGATGCGATGGAAGAATCTGAAAGAATACGTGGCGCTCACAACTCACTTACTTGAGGAAAAAAAATTCACGCGACCGAGTATGGAATTACAAAATGTGCCAGGAAACAGAGAAAATAATTTCACCACTGTTTGTGACATTCCTTGCACGGAAAAGATCATAATTGTCTTGGTGTGTGTGGAGAGCCAGGAATCTACTGTAATAAGACTCTGTAAACAACATTCCGAGACTTATTGTTTTTCGTGCATGTTTGAAGAGATTTCTGGCTCTAGATACACGCGAACAGCCAACGTAGAGATGCTCGTGCGAAAAACGTGGTGTATCCTGATGAATACGTGTCACTTTCAACGTTTGTCCTTGAGTCTGATTTGTATTGGTCGAAAAGACCATTTTCAAAGAGAAATGCAACCGTTTCAAAAAATGGTTCAAATGGCTCTGAGCACTATGGGACTTAATTTCTGAGGTCATCAGTCCCCTAGAACTTAGAACTACTTAAACCTAACTAACATAACGACGTCACACACACACACACACACACACCCATGCCCGAGGCAGGATTCGAATCTGCGACCGTAGCGGTCGTGCGGTTCCAGAGTGTAGCGCCCAGAACCGCTCGGCCTCACCGGCCGACCTGCAACCGTTTTTGCTGGACAGGCAAGTTTGTTGGGAATGTAGGAATTCGTGGCATCTTTTGCTCCGCCAGTGATAATGCTGCCCTCTAACATATGCCTTTTCAGCTCCGTAATGCTGACATGATGGTATCGGACTACCTTGGTTCATCCAGGCTATGCATCAGTCGCATTGTAACGGAGTTTAGTGCTAATTTAATCCTACACGAATATTTCCGCTGTCCTAGTTTTATGTACGTACTTATTTCATTTGTCATAACAGTTAGAAAGCTAATCTCAACGCTAAACTTAGTACATTCCTTTGATAGTTAACAATTATGGATGACTTTTTCGTTATGTTACCCATCACACGTAAACAGTAGTCACGTTGATCATCCCAAGGGAATAGTATATTTTTATTTTATTTATTTATTTATTTATTTTGAATAAGAGGTGGCCTATATGTCAGTTTAAGGTATAGGCTATCTCCGTTTCAGAGTTCATCCAAATCCGTCTATCCACTTCAGCGTGAAGCAGTAACAAACATAGATTCGACGAAGAAAGACACTGAGCAATTTCTGGTTAGCTGCAGCGCCAATTTTGTAACATTAGTTATGCAACAACGTAATCTGCCGTCACAAGTGTGCCTGTTACCACTGAATACGCTCGCTAATCATAATAAAATCAAGCCTCCCTGAAAGCTTACCATGTTCTACACGTAAAGACACGACGTCTCTCTGTCGTATAGCATTTATATGACAACAGTCGTTGTGAGTCTTCAAGAATTTCAAAAGCTATAAGATACGCCGGGCTTGTATGGATGTACGGATATACACTTAGAGGATTGTATAAGCAGTTTATTCATTACATTGAATCGTATTACGTAGGACACTCTGACCGAACACGCTGAGCTACCGTGCCAGCATTCATCTGAGCCACCGAGGACACAGAGGATGGTGCGACTGCAGAGCCTTATCTCTGGCACGCCTCCCGTGAGACCCACATTCGCAACTTATTGTCCCGCACTATATTCATAGCGCTCCTGCCCATCATACTCATTACTCGAGATTTTACCGTCGATTCCCGTAAGAGCTCGGGCACTGTTTGTGCATCCGCACAGAAGAAGATAGTCAAATGACCGCTTAGCCTTAACTCTATATACATGAAGATGGCGTCCGTTCTTTCGGACATGTACGAAAGAACAGATACCATCTTCATATATACAAAGTAATTATCGTTCCACATTTCTCGTTACATTCTTCAAATCTATGATCTTGGACTAGATACTTTAAAACATAGCGTTTGTGTTAATTCAGAGTATACCCTAATTCCATTCCAGATTTATTCAAAATCTGTTCACCTATTTGAGGGCAAAAGAGTATCAAACATCACGAACTTCGAAATTATAATAATAAACAAGCTATACCCGGATACACAGTACTTTTGGTTTTTTCCGTCTGGTGCGTACACATGTAAGTCAGAGGGTTTCACGCTGCATGAGATACCCATATACAGTTATCCGTGTGAAAGGCATCGATTTTCCAAAATTAGTCCACATGCTTGAAGTGACTGCACCTGCGCCTTGTTAGTGGTCATTGATGGTCACGGCGAATGCGAGTCACATCGGAAACTGCAAGCGTTTGAACTCGGATGGCAGGTCTGTTCGAATCACTGGGATGCGTGGAAGCCGTACATCTTCTCCTTTAAAATTTCCTTTTAATGTTGTAGCTTCGATGACATTGTTCATCGTCTTTTTCACTGAAAGTCTGGCACCGTTGCAAAGCCCTGATTGGTTGATATTCCTAAGAAGACTGAGAGGCACACCTATTGTTAATAGCAACACGTGAGGAGGCATGCCTAGCAAATCAAGTGAATTCAAGAATTTAATCGGATAATTTACAACTTCGTCTTGATTCATTGCAGTATCGGTAGATTTGCAGTGATTTGGTACTCATACAACCGCTGACAATAAAGTTCAGTGAATAGTAACATTAACGTAGAAGAACTACGAACTACAGTTACTGTCCTTCGAAATAGTCACCTCCCATAACTATACACCGTTGAACTCTGCGACACGTCTCCTGGAAACTTCGGGATGGTGTTCATAAGGCGCGCCACGTTTCGTTGGATAGCAGGAATATCGTCAAATCTCTTTCCTATCAAAGCGAGTCGAGGGAACAGGAAGAAGTCTGGAGGATAGAGATCCGGCGAGTATGGTGGATGTTCAAGTTGCACCACCCCCTTTTTTGTTAGGAGCTGTTCGACGATATTAGCTGTGTGTGGGCGAGCGTTGTCGTGAACAAAAAACCAGGAACCTTGTTGTGCGTACTGGGCTGGTACTCTGCGTAGACGTTACGTGAAACTTTCAACGTACCGTGTAGCGCTGAATGTCATTCCCTCAGAGAGAAACTCCTTGTGGATAATGCCTTGACTACCAAAGAAGGTAGATGAGCATCGTTTTGATGCCTGATTTTTCGCCTCTGACCTTTTTCCTACCAGGTGATTTCGGAGAACGACATTCCATGCTCTGCCGTTTCGTTTCAGGTTCGTACTGGAGACACCAGGTTTCATCCTCAGTGAGAATACAGTTTAAGAAATTGGGTGTCGGAACCACCATGTCGACAAAATCCAGTGAAGCCTCTAAACGTGGCTTCTTCTGATCGTCAGTGAAGTGATGTTGCACAGAACGGCAATTCGTTTTCATCTTCCCTAACTCCTGCGTAAGGATCTGTCGCACGGATTCGCGCTTCATCTGCAGTTCACCGCTATAATGCGCACAGTTAATCAACGGTCGTTCGTGATCAGAGTCCTCACTTTCTCAATGGTTTTGTCACTGACGACGAACGCCAGTCGTCCGCTACAGGGATTGTCAGAAACACTTTCCTGGACTCCTCGAAAACGGGTGAACCACTCGTACACACACTTCATGGTGAAACATCCCCTTAGAAAAATTATACATGACTGTGCTTAAACTGTCACACAATTTTTTTTTTTCTATCGCAACGCAATCTGACTTTCAATAATCCCTACAAAAGAATGGCCCTAACTAACATAACCTATACCTTTCACAAATCACCTCACAAAAATCTTCGTTAATCGAACTACTGCAATCGAGCGAGCGCCACTGCTGCCAGCTAAATAAAAGATTCAAACTACGGAAGGCACTAACTCCTGATAGGCATAGTTAGCAAATGAAAGATTTTGATAGACAACAAACAATGTATTTACTTCAATAGTGTTCAAAAGTCATAATGTATATAGCAGTTCATGACATCCTGTCTTACAAAATTTCAAAACTCCGCCATCTCTCTCCCCACATCCACCACTCCTGGCGGCTCACCTCCAACTGCGCAACGCTACGCGCTGTTAACATCCGGCTGCCCAACAGTACAATGGCAGACAACAATGCAAACTAGCCTCAGACTGCACACAGCACAGCCAGTGATTTTCATACAGAGCGCTACGTGGCGTTACCAATAAGAAAACCTAAACAGCCTACTTACAATGGATGGAGCTTGATCCCTCTAAGCACGTCCCATTATTGCATGAGTTTCTTTCCGTGTCTTTCCAAACTTTAAATTGACCCTTTGCTCGTTATTGTCCTGTTCTTAGTTCAGAACCAACACACTAAACAAGCACTTACTCCCAACAGGTCTAACACGAAACACACACGATGCTCAACTGAACTACGGTGGGGGCAGGTTATCAACACTGGCCGCTAACGAGTGCAGCGTTGTGAGTCGCCAGTGTTGCCCGAACGACTGTTCCGACTTCACTCACCGAACTTCGTTGTCAGAGGTTGTATGGCAGACTGTGTCCATTCATCGATTTCCATTTTCCCATTTCCAAATTCCAACAGTTATTTTGCGAAACATTTTTTAGCTGTTAATGCATATTTTTAAAGTCAATTTTTGTACGTATCGCCATTAAGACTGACAATTTGAGACATGTGTTCATCAATGGGTATAGAATGTGGCATAAATGGTAGAGATAGTCGAAAATCACCAGACAATAGAATGACAGTGCCACCAAACAGTTGTTCATTCCCTCTCAAATCTTTCAGGGTACGATGAAGCGTTTCTACTGGTTTTTGTACGCCATACTACATTGGTCCCATATAACGAGTCACATGATAGTAGTACTCCACTTACTTCAGAATTTTTGCTTGGATTACACGTTGGTGTATTTGCGATTTGGATATTCAGTGGCAACTTCGGAGCTGAATACGCTGTTCGGCCGTGGTCCAAATTTTTAACCGCAATTCTACGTTATGCAGTTGCCAGTGCAATATTTTTTTGCGGTCGTGTAGTTACCAAAATTAGGGAAATAAGGATAGTTTTTTTACATGTCCCTGCACGCATATAGTAAATAAAATCCACAGCTTAGGCTGGTAATCGCATGCACAATCATTTCATACACTATTAGTTGTTCAGGAACCAATTTCAGAAGATACGTTTGAGCAAATGCAACCAATTAGTCGACATCAAATTGAGTCTCTCGTTGCAAATCAGGATCGAAAAGGTCGTTTGCAGATCGCTTGGGCGCAGCAGTTTCTGGCGAATCTCAATGTTTATGACGTCGTACATCAAAACTAGGTGTCGTATGGAAAATTTAATGATATGTGCGGATACGGTATGCAAAATATGTTATAAGTGGAAGTAGTAGGAACGAAGTAATACATTAAAACGTCATGGCTGATGCGGCAGTTTTACGGCATGTACAGTGAAAATGTAGTAACCGGTAAACCTGTCCTTCTTTCATCATGTTGTGGGGGTGTTAGCGATAAAAATTTTCGTAAAGGTGTGAAACTAAAAATTATGTGAAGTCGCCATCGGTTGAATGGTTTAGGATTGCGCAAAGGACGAACATACAGAGAAACATTAATTTCTATTTATCAAACAATAGAACTCCATGTAGCAATATCAACAGTGTGGGAAAAGACAGATTGCTTCTTACTGTAAATGAGACATAGCAAGTTACACTCACTATTAAAAGACACTCACATAAAGGTTTCGGCCACAGCCTTCGTCAGTAAGACACACGTACACCATTCACACACACACTCACAAGCAAGCACACCTCACGCACGCACGATCGCCGACTCCAGCATTTCGATGGTTCAAATGTCTCTGAGCACTATGGAACTCAACTGCTGTGGTCATCAGTCCCCTAGAACTTAGAACTACTTAAACCTAACCAACCTAAGGACATCACACACATCCATGACCGAGGCAGGATTCGAACCTGCGACCGTAGCAGTCGCACGGTTCCGGACTGCGCGCCTAGAACCGCGAGACTACCGCGGCCGGCCCCAGCATTTCGGACCGGCATTTTTAGTTATATACCAGGTGTAGAAATATGAAACCAGAATGTTGCTATAATTACACGTCTGTTGTTTGAAACTAATAAACAATATTTTATTCAAAACAATCTCGATTGCTAGTTATACAATTATCCCATCTATCCGGCAGGCTACGAATGTCACGCCAAAAAAACAGTTCTTATTTTGAAGCGAACCAGTCATCGAGCCCCATTTTCGTACATCTTCATACGAATTGAAGCGTTGTTCAGCGAGTGAGTGTTCTAGTGATGCAAACAGATGATAGTCGGAAGGAGCCAAGTCTGGAGAATAAGCCGCATGCCATAGAATTTCCGAACTGAACGCCTCGATCGTTTCCCTGATGCGTTTTGCCTGTGTGATGAGGCGTTATCATGGAGCAATATTACTTTGTGTTGCCTTTTTCCACTTCCCGGTCGCTTTCCACGTGATTCTAAATGTAAAACGATCTTTTTCTGTTGGTAGCGATCAATGTTAACAGTATCACTAGGTTGTAGCAGCTTATAATAGATGACATCCTTCTGATCCCACCAAACACAGAGCATTACCTTCTTTCCAAAGCGATTTAATCATGTAGTGGATGCCGATGGTTTACCTGTATTCACCCATGATTTACGGCACTTAGGTTCAATTTTTCATCACCTCTCACTATTCGATGGAGAAACGACTTTCTTTTGTATCTGGCGAGCAGCACTTCACAAGTGGTCTTTCGATCGCTTGCTGTCTTTCATTCATTTCATGTGGATCCCATTTTCCCACTTTCTGCACGTTTCCCATACCTTTCGACCGAAGAGAAATGGCTTTCTGCATCACTTTCAATTGTTCCACGAGCTCCTGTTGAGTCTGAGTATCATCTTCATTCAATAAGGCCTGCAATTCATTGTCTTCGTACTTCTTAGTTGGTTTCCCGCGCTCGTCGTTTCTCACGGTAAAATCACAACCTTTGAATGTTTTGGATCACTCGAAACACTGTTTTCCCAAGAGCCTGTTCGCCGAAATCTTCGACAAGCACTCGATGCGATTCTGCAGCAGTTTTCTTCAAATGATAATAGAAAGCCAATGTTGTCCGCAAACCGCAGCTCGTAGCCAAAAAACTCCACATGTTTGCGGGTTTGAAGCAGATAGCGATGTACTGAGCTTGGTTTACTGTGTGTTGACATTCGTTGCCAGCCGTTGCAGGAAGCAGATGGCGCTGCAGACGTGGCCTTCCTGGCCGTACACTGACGGGTAGCAAGGGAAATTCCGGTTTGATACTTCTACACCAAGTAGATAGTTTTCGGCTGCTACACAAAACCACCTGACCTTATCTTCTCTTTTCGTACTAATCCTTTTATTTACAACTACTTGATCTGCCTTCTTTGTTTCACTTATCCGTATGCCAGCATGAGTGTGGATTTTGGGCGGTTTGAAGGGTGCGAGGTGTTGCATTATCCTGGTAATTCTACTGTAATGTAAACGAATGAATTTTTGTGATTTCCAATGTATCTGTCCGCAAACATGTATGTGAGTTTGTTTATAATTTTTATTCACTGTTATTATACCACCTGTGGCTCAAATGACGTTTCACGCTTGGAAGCACTGCCTAGCATTTTTATCATATTTATACAGATCATTTACAGAGTAATCATACGTTGGACAAACGTTGTGCCAAGACTTAATTATCGTTTTCTAGCCTAGAGTTTTTTGTTCTAGCGTTTTATTCTTTTTGTGTGGCTCTGAGCATTCTAGTTGAATCTATGACTCGGGTTTTACGTAATATTGCGCTAGGACAATTGTTTCTCGGAAAAGAGAATTCCCAGATTATCTAAGATCAATTAATTTAGTTTGAATGCTGATACGTTTTTGTTATCTACTACATTGATTCAGCATCGTACAAGACAGAAGACATCACAGTTCGTATGTTAACTTGTTGTTGTCATTGTATGAAAGCAGATGTTATTGTTTAAGAACCATTTGATAACAGCGGAAATAAAACTGAATCACGTTCGTCGTCAGTGTGATGGAAGACAAATTTCTATTGACATT
The DNA here is from genome assembly GCF_023897955.1 of Schistocerca gregaria. Classification (NCBI taxonomy): domain Eukaryota; kingdom Metazoa; phylum Arthropoda; class Insecta; order Orthoptera; family Acrididae; genus Schistocerca; species Schistocerca gregaria. Next base: position 407,601,584 of record NC_064927.1, on the reverse strand, counting down.
CTACTATTTCTGTTGTAAATTGAACATGAATAAATACAAGTGAAATAAATGGTGTATAGCAATTGGCAGACTGTTTAACACTAAATAATGTTCTATTATGTAGGTGCGTAGCCATTAGGCATTAAAATGTCGCGGAAATTAGTTCTATATGAAGTAGATCAATTTACAAAAAAGGCAGATCTCTGTCCTTTAAACAAAATTAAAATGATGTCAATTTGTGTGATTTGTTTCTCTGTGCCACTGATTTAGTTTTGCACAACTGATGTAACCTCCATTGAAGCAATGTTTTAACAATAGTTTAGCACACTGGACTCGCATTCGGGAGGACGATGGTTCAATCCCGCGTCCGGCCATTCTGATTTAGGTTTTCCGTGATTTCCCTAAATCGCTCCAGGCAAATGCCGGGATGGTTCCTTTGACAGGGCACAGCCGATTTTCTTCCCCGTCCTTCCCCAATCCGATGAGACCGATGACCTCGCTGTTTGGTCTCTTCCTCCAAAAAAAGCCAAACCAAACCCAACAATAGTTTTATCAGTATGAAATAATGAGATTACCCTCTAAATTCAGAGGAGACAATTAAGACATCAAAGCCAGAAAAAACTCTGTTCATGTTGCAACATTCTGAATACGTCAAGATACAATCTTAAGAGAAAATTAATATGTCCGATCGAAATTTGACAGTTCGTTTATACCTCTTTCGGCCATTTCGAATAGTTTTCTTATATATTCAGAATCGTATGGGCTGTGTTTTACATCTCTTATTACAGTTAATCCTGTTTTTCCCTGAGGAGCAAGGAGAACGTCAAAAAACCTAAACACTTACTTTTTTACTCACTTACCTAATAATACTTCTAGAAATGTGTGCTATAACCTTTCCAGAGTACAACGTCAGTACTTCATGTTCTAGCATATAATCATAATCAAAATAGTGATTACTATGTGAATTAAAGATTTGAAATAGGTAATGTAAGTATTTCTAAGTCGCCTCCAAAACTGCCAGCAGTATTGACTGTTCTTTTTGTGTAATTGAACGTCTCGTATGTGCTAATCTCAACTGTCAAGTGTCTGGATTGTTTCATGCCCTCATTTCGCTGAATATATGGAAAAACAGCTGGAAGTCGTTTTTACTCATTCTCTTATTAATATAAATTTGAGTACTGTAGAACCATTCCATACTTACAGTTCATCCAGTTGCTTCAAACTCACGACTTCCAAAATAATCCCACATAAACGCATTTTCCTCCCTGACAATTACAATTGATTGCCATCACACAGCTTCAAATTCATGAAACACTGTGCGCATTTCTCTGTAGTGTTACAAATTGTTATTTTATTACCCGTAATATTACGTACGATTACTACAGTTACACACTGAACTTAAACTGGGCATGATTCATGGTTAAGAAAAGGTCTTTCACGTAAGATTTCGATCACAAAGGTAAGCATCTGTGAATCCATTAACGCTGATGTGTTCTTTATGCCTGACGTTAGAAATATGGTGACCAGTGTTGCTCGTTAGCCAGCCGAGGTGGCCGAGCGGTTCTAGGCTCTACAGTCTGGAACCGCGCGACCGCTACGGTCGCAGGTTCGAATCCTGCTTCGGGCATGGTTGTGTGTGATATCCTTAGGTTAGTTAGGTTTAAGTAGTTCTAAGTTCTAGGGGCTGATGACCTCAGCAGTTAAGTCCCATAGTGCTCAGAGCCATTTGAAACATTTTTTTGTTGCTCGTTCCTGCCACCCAGAACGCTGTAAGTCGCAGATAGCCTCAGTATGTTGATTGTATACCACTTTGGTCAGAGAGGTGGCTTATCCAGAGGCTAGAGACACGTACCGTGGAGACAGCTCACCACCTGTTAGGCGTTGCCACACGCCGCCTACAGGATCCTCCTCAGACAGTTCTTGCAAGATTTATAGCGACGACTGTGGCGCCTCCAGCGGCCGGGCCTCTGGGACGCAGGCGTCCTGAATTATGCAGCGCGGCCAAGTGCATGAGGTCAGCGCCCGTCCCCACCCAGCTGGCGCGTCCTCCACCCAGCTTCGTACCCAGTCGCTAGGCGACACTCTTTGAGCTCTCACAATACGGAGTGTGTCCCACTTTTGGCCACCGGTTGTATTGGGTAGCCAAGTAGCAGACTACTAACCGAGGCATTTCTCTGGCAACCACCTGTGATTCTGGGCGCAAAGACAACTGTAGCTAGGACATGTGGGGAAGTACACCCTCGTTCCACTGTAATGTAGTCTGTGTTGTTACGATAACTGATGGTGGTTATGTCTTCTCTGACACTGGCAGCAGCATGCTGCTTAAGTCTCTGGAATTATTGTCAAGGAGGGGGAAGAGGGAGTGTGAGTGACAAAAGAGAAAGCAGCGTAATTTCAGTTGGTCGACAGAACAGGGATGTCATGGGAGGCGGGCCCACCAGTAAAAAATAAGGCGGGGCACCATTGCATTGTCAGTAGAGGTGCAGGGACAGCAGAATTCGGGAGACTTAGATGACTTCTAACATGGACGGGTTATTGGATGCCACCTGAGTAACAGAAACATCAGGGACATTTTAATCTTGTAAAACTGCCCAGTTCCACTGCTGGTATTCTGACCGAGGCAGACCTCACGTGCTGCTAGAGGCGGTCGAGCGCTGTGGGGGGTTGTTGTAAAAATCGCATGAATTCAGCGGAGAGAGAATGACGATGTTTGGTTTGAGGAGCGCACAACTGCGCGGCCATCAGCGCCCGTACAAGATCCCAATGTTTTTCACAGTCCAATCTAGCCACTGTCACGGAATATGAGGATGATGATGAAATGATGCGGACAACACAAACACCCAGTCCCTGGGCAGAGAAAATCCCCAAGCCGGCCGGGAATGGAACCCGGGACCCCGTCATGTAGAGATAGCAACGCTAACCACTAGACCACGAGGTGCGGACGGAACCACTCGTGGGTTGCACACGACTGCCAGCAGTCCAGACATAGCCCTAGCTCTCCTATGAGACTTTGATAAAACGTACTACACTCTGTTCACAATGGGAACGTGAAAACCACTCACATTTTATGATTTAGCTCTTCCTTCTCTTTCAAACAAATGATTATTCGAATCAGGGGGTATATTTTTCCGGCACAGGCAACACCTGCTGTTTGCGTCAAAATTTTGATAGTCATTTAAGAAGAATGCTCAGAATGCTCACACTTACGCTATCCCTCTTTTACACGAATACATTTGACTCTTCGGTATTATTATAGCAGCACAACTTTTTATTTATAGGAATATGCAGAACAACTCTCATGTTAATGCAGAATAATTTTCAGTAATTCTTGTTCCTGATTTGTCTGCCTCTGTTCTCTATTCCTTCGAGAATCTGACATTACGTCTCAAAGAGACTAAGCGTACCGCGGTCATTCTAGGTTATGAAGGGACATGTATAATAAAATGCGTAGCTCTCGGCAATTCCTCTTGAGGTCGTCTACGTCTGTTTTGCTGAAATAACGTTATTGTCGATAAAATTCGATGAGCACATCAGTATCATTCGCCTCCCTATACGACATCAGTCCCTGTATGAGCAGCGATTTTGGCAACTTTAGGATAAACTATGTGATCAAAAGTTTCTAGTCTCCTATTCGTGGGCATTAATATGGCTCTTTTACATTTCGTCATTCTGAATGCTGGAGATAGGCAGGAGACGCTTTCACTGTGGTGTCTGAAAGGTTCTTGAGGAATGGCAGGCCCTTCTTCTACAAAAACCGAAACCGAGAGGGTAATGATTTTGGGCACTGGGATCCAGAGCGAAGTCGACGTTGCAATTCGCTCCAAAGGGGTTCCAGTGGATTCAGCCCAGCTCTCTGGGAGGGCCAGACCGTGTAAGTAATGTTATTGTCAACATAATACTGCCTCAAAATGGTTCAAATGGCTCTGAGCACTATGGGATTTAACATCTAACCCAAGGACAGCACACATATCCATGCCCGAGGCACGATTAGAACCTGCGACCGTAGCGGTCGCGCGCTTCCAGACTGAAGCGCCTAGAACCTCTCAGCCAAAAAACATTGCCTCACAGATGGTGCTTTATGAAAGGGTGTATTGTCGTGGCGACACAGTCTATCATGATATCCGAACTGTTCCTCTGCTATACTCAGTACACAATGCTGTAAAATGTGTTCATACCCTTCCACGTTTAGTGTTTCCAAAAGTACGGTAAGAGGACCACATTCTAACAACAAAACAAAACGCCATCCGTAACATCTTCTCTTTACATCACTATTGGTACTACACACGTTGATAGGCAAAGTTCTACAGGCATTCTCCCAAGACAAACCCCTCTATTGATTGCCGCAGGGTGTAGCGCGATTCGTTATTACCCTTCGCTCCTTTCCGTTCACTCACTACTCAGTGACGTCGCTGAGTACACCACCTCAAGCGTGGCTCAGTATTCACTTCAGAGAAGTTGGGCTTTTGAGGAGTGGCTCGACCGTTGAACCCCAATCTTTTAAACTGCCTACACAAAGCCATTGTGCTAGGTGGACTGCTGGTAGCACTCTGAACCTCACGAGCGATTCTTTCCGCTGATTTCATGCAATTTTTTACAAACGCCCTCCGCAATGCTCGACGATCCCTGCCCGCCAGTACAAGAGGTCTGCCTGATCTTAGTTTAGATGTGGCTGTTCCTTCCAGTTTGTACTTCCAATTCACATCATGAACAGTCCACCTGTGTCAGCTTCAGATGGGTTTTTTACTCAGATGACATCGAGTGTCGATTCCACGTTCAAAGTCTGTGAGCTCTCCTGAAACACCCATTTTGCTGTTTCTGTTCCTCTACAAACAACATCACACTCCTTGCCACCTTTTACATTGACTCCGCCTCTCGAGACATCTAGTGGTTAATTCCGCATTACATAGAGTTGTCCGCATACTTTCGGTCAGATAGTGTATATCGGGCAACGCAGCCGAATGTACTATATTTAAGTGTGATTCACAGTTTCTACACTACTGGCCATTAAAATTGCTTCAACACGAAGATGAGGTGCTACAGACGCGAAATTCAACCCACAGGAAGAGGATGCAGTGATATGCAAATGATTAGCTTTTCAGAGTATTCACACAAGGTTGGCGCTGGTGGCGACAACTACAACCTGCTGACATGAGGAAAGTTTCCAACCGATTTCTCATACACAAACAGCAGTTGACCGGCGTTGCCTGGAGGAACGTTATTGTGATGCCTCGTGTAAAGAGCAGAAAAGCGTACCATCACGTTTCCGACTTTGATAAAGGTCGGGTTGTAGCCTATCGCGATTGCGGGTTACCGTATCGCAACATTGCTGCTCGCTTTGGTCGAGATCCAATGACTGTTAGCAGAATATGGAATCGGGGGATTCAGGAGGGTAATACGGAACACCGTGCTGGATCCCAACGGCCTCGTATCACTAGCTGTCGAGATGACAGGCATCTTACCCGCATGGCTGTAACTGATCGTGCAGCCACGTCCCGATCCGTGATTGAACAGATGAGGACGTTTGAAAGACAACAACCATCCGTACGAACAGTTCGACGACGTTTGCAGCAGCATGGACTATCAGATAGGAGACCGTGGCTGCTGCTACCCTTGACGCTGCATCACAGACAGGAGCGCCTACGACGGTGTACACAACTACGAACCTGGGAGCACGAATGGCAAAACGTCATTTTTTCGGATGAATCCAGGTTCTGTTTACAGCATCATGATGGTATGGGGTGCCATTGGTTACACGTCTCGGTCACCTCTTGTTCGCACTGACGCCACTTTGAACAGCGGACGTTACATTTCAGATGTGTTACGACCCGTGGCTCTACCCTTCATTCGATCCCTGCGAAACCCTACATTTCAGCAGGATAATGCATACCACATGTTTCATGTCCTGTAGGGGACTCTCTGGATACAAAAAATATTCGACTGCTGTCCTGGCCAGCACATTCTCCAGATCTCTCACCAACTGAAAACGTCTGGTCAATGATGACAGAGCAACTGGCTCGTCACAATACGGCAGTCACTACTCTTGATGAACTGTGGTATCGTGTTGAAGCTGCATGGGCAGCTGTACCTGTGCACGCCATCCAAGCTCTGTTTGACTCAATGCCCAAGCGTATGAATGCCATTATTACGGCCAGAGGTGGTTGTTGTGGGTACTGATTTCTCAGGATCTATGCACCCAAATTTCGTGAAAATGTAATTACATGTCAGTTCTAGTATAATATATTTGTCCAATCAATACCTGTTTGTCATCTGCATTTCTTCTTGGTGTAGCAATTGTAAGGGCCATTAATGTATTACTGTACCCTAACGATTTTAAAGAAAATTTAGTACACAGGTACGGTTTATGTATAATAATGGAATTAAAATCAACCAGAGTTTTAACTGTCCCGTTAGTACTGATTTTTCCTATACAGTAAGTCTGTATATCATAATACCTGTACGAACAGCTGTTATGTCACGGGCACGTAATGTCACTACCAGCTCCGTAACCGAGTACGATAAAGCTTGCTTGTACTGTAGCCCACGAATGTGAGATACTCTGTTCGATATCTAGTGGTACGAGAAAATTCCATCCCTAGTATCTATCTGGCAAGGGTAGGAAACGGAATAGCCTAAAATTCCTCGTCAACAGACATTATCGATTTTGTTTCTTGTTTCACTCACACATTCGAGGAGAAAAAGAGTACTGTCTATAAGTCTCCGTGCTCTGTCTAATATAATCTTAGACCTGCGATTCTCAGGCGAAATATGTGATTGTGGCAGCACAATTATACAGTCTTTGTGGAATACCTGTTCTCTACTTTTTCACCAGAGTGTGTGCCAGAAAAAACTGAAGTTAATTCCATAGATTCCTATTAAATGTATCTGAGCGTCTCCATCATACTTTCGTATGAGCTTAACTGACCAATCTTGTCATTGCAGTGCCAATAATTTACTGGTTAAAGGCGTTCTATTCATTGTATTCCTTAACGGTTTCAGCGACAAAACGTTTTATCCAGTGCAATAATGAAATACATATCAGTTTGCAGCTTTCGAGAATAACAATCAGCAAAACCGTTCAGTTTGTTATGTATTTCCGAAGTCCACCATGAGTTATGGAGTGATAAATGTCAATATTAGTCAACATGGAGAAAAAAATTGTACATGCAGTTTCACTGGTAAGTATGAAGAATTCTGTAAGAAATTAACAGTTTCAGTTTTGTTATAAAACGTATGGCCCCACGAGGAAGTTATTTCCCAAAGGAATGTTCCTTCAAGCACAGGCAAACAGCCTTCCTTGCCTGTTCTATCCGTTCTAGACGTTTCAGTCAATGGCACTGTGTTACCTAGGTTATCACAACTTATTTTAATAGTGTTTGAAACTGTATAATAGTAGCAACATCATCTGCATCAGAGCCTCTAGCTTCTGAATCTTCTGTGTGGTCTTTCGTAGCCTCTTCACAGCAGTTCATTACACGACCAGCTAGAACTTCATCTCTCAAGGAACTATGACACACCTCTATGTCGATTCTTAACGATAAAGAATTATTCATGAATGCCAATATGGTCCATCTAACTCTAAACACCAACAAAAATGAGTAAAAAGTATACCTATTACACTGAAGTCTATGAATAAACGGTTTCTATAATGTTGCCTATTTTCAGTACTGATCCTACATGAACACTGTCAGTGGAAGTAGTTTGCGTTGTACCAGTAACTAACATTTTCGTAAATAACACATTATCGGCTGAGATATTCATTCTATATTGGGAGAAGCATTTCACAGCGTATAATCAGTAAAACTGAGTATACCTAGGAACTGAATTCACGACACTCCGTTTGCTTACACGTATGGGGCGCAACAAAAGAAGTTTTAAATATGCTTAAAAACGACTCCCGTATTGATTTAATGCTCTATAATGTAATAATTGTTGCTGTGAATAGAACTTACCGTCGTGTGTATCAGAAGACAACAGGCGAGTAATTACACAGCTGAGAAATGCTAGCTGAACGCAAAATCAGCTTTAAAGACGAGTGCCTCAATGGCCATTCATAAATATTCGACCCATTAGTGACTTGTTCGATGGTATCTCAAGCCTAATGACTTAGAAACAAAAAAGAGTTACTCATCCTCATCAGAGAAACTATTGTGAGTATATTAATACCAATAAAATCGGTTGTTTACAATAAAAAGATAATAAATAGTATTTAACCCAGTGGTATCTATACAGCATCTAGCGTCACTGAAGGGGGAAAACGTGCGACTGCAACTATTAGTCCACATCGTCCTAAATTTTCTTCGGAATTATTCAGCCTTTAAGAATGATAACTTCACAGCAGTGTTCTATTGACGTCGATCGATTCTAGTCAACAGTTGTCCTAATATGGATTTCGTTTTTCTTGAGTGAAGTGAAGCTAGGTAACTGATTATTCGTACTTCGTCTGAGATGGAGATGATAAAGAACATTATAGATGCTGTGCATCTGTGCATTGTTTCGTTAAATTCATTAGACTGCTCAGGAGTGACGTAAAACTGTAGACCATTGTTGAGACGCGGTGGTGGTCGTTGCCCGGAGCCTACCTGAGGAAGCTCGTGGTTATGCAGACTGCACCTACTCTCTCTGGACCTCGCAGTGTGGTAAGTCTTAGAGCGCACGTTGAATTCTGTCGTACATTGAGGTACATCAAGAGGAATTTGCGACCAGTAACGTTACGCTTGTGGCTGCCGTGACGTCACTTCTTGGTGCGCATTTTGAATCGATTTTCTTTGCAGCACTGTCAGTTTTTGGTTGATTTAAGGGGAAGGTATGTTTATAATCTCTGAAGTGTATGAGAAACAGAATATTGTTTTTTTTCTGTTTAGGAGGGAACTGTAATATGTAGTCGATTTTTAAGTATTCCTTTCTTTACGAGAAATATTATTTTAACATTTAGTATTTATCGTGGTTCTCGCTATAAATGTAGTGCTATTTTTACGATGATCGACACGTATTCTTTCCGATAAATAGTTAAAAACTCTTCTTGCCAAGCCCTTTTCGATTTATTCCGGAAAGTATACACATTCTCAACTGCGTTTAGCAGTCGCTGCTTAGACTACACAACAAAAATGTATTTTGCAGTATGACCTGCGATGTATTTGCAATAAATAATTTTTTTTTGTTTTTACTGTGTCAAGATAGCCGTTACAGCTACAGAACTTATTTCTACGATGCTTGAATCTCATTTTTTTCAACAAATGTTTCTCTTACTTATAAGTGACTCGGCCAGGCCATGTGGCCGAGAGGTTCTAGGCGCTTCAGTCGGGAATCGCGCTACTGCTACGGTCGCAGGTTCGAATGCTGCCTAGGGCATAGACGTGTGTGCTATCCTTAGGTTGGTTAGGTTTAAGTAGTTCTAAGTAGACTGATGACCTCCCATAGTGCTCAGAACCGTTTGAACTATTTATAAGTGGCTAACAACAGTAGTTGTAGTTCGAACTATACACATCAAAAAAACTTTTGCATCACCCCGGGTCCCAGAACTCCTGAAGATCAGACGAAGGGGGTCCCACAGCCGTTCAGTTCTAGTCATTCCACCAGGAAGAAGGTATACGGCTCGTGTTGTCTGTAGTTCAGCCATGCTTAGACGGTCAATACCGCGGTTCGATCGCGTCCACATTGTTTGTTTGTGCCAGGAAGGGTTCTCAACAAGCGAAGTGTCTAGGTGTCTCAGAATGAACCAAAGCGATGTTTTCGGACATGGAGATACAGAGAGACAGGAACTGTCGATGACATGTCTCGCTCAGGCAGTCCATGGGCTACTACTGCAGTGGATGAACGCTAACTATGGGGTATGCCTCGGAGGAACCCTGACAGGCCGGCCGGAGTGGCCTTGCGGTTCTAGGCGCTACAGTCGGGAGCCGAGCGACTGCTACGGTCGCAGGTTCGAATCCTGCCTCGGGCATGGATGTGTATGATGTCCGTAGGTTAGTTAGGTTTAATTAGTTCTGATTTCTAGGCGACTGATGACCTTAGAAGTTAAGTCGCATAGTGCTCAGAGCATTTGAACCATTTGAACCCTGACAGCAACACCATCATGTTGAACAATTCTTTTCGTGCAGCCACAGCACGTCGTGTTATGACTCAAACTGTGCGCAATAGGCTGCATGATGCGAAACTTCACCCCCAACGTCCATGGTGACGTCCATCTTTGCAACCACGACACCATGCAGTGCGGTACAGATGGGTCCAACAACATGCGGAATAGACCCCTCAGGATTGGAATCGGGTTCTCCTCACCAATGAGTGTTGCATATGCCTTCAACCAGACAATCATCGGAAACGTGTTTGGAGGCAACCCGGACAGGCTGAACGCCTTAGACACACTATCTAGCGAGTGCAGCAAGGTATAGTTTCCTGCTGTTTTTGGGTGGCATTATGTGGGGCCGACGTACGCTGCTAGTGGTCATGGAAGGCGCCGTAACGGCTGTACGATACGTGAATGCCATCTTCCGACCGATGGTGCAACCATATAGGCAGCATATTGGCGAGGCATTCGTCTCCATGGACGACAATTCGCGCCCAATCGTGCACGTCTTGTGAATGACTTCCTTCAGGATAACGACATCGCTCGACTAGAGTGGCCAGCATGTTATCCAGACATGAACCCTATCGAACATGCCTGGGATAGATTGAAAAGGGCAATTTAAGGACGACGTGACCCACTGACCACTGTGAGGAATCGCCGTTGAGGAGTGGGACAATCTGGACAGACAGTGACTTCATGAATTTGTGGATAGTTGCCAGGACAAATACAGGCATTCATCAATGCAAGAGGGCGTGCTACAGGGTATTAGAGGTACCGGTGTGTACAGCAATCTGGACCACCACCACTGAAGATATCGCTGCATGGTGGTACAACGTGCAATGTGTGGTTTTCATGAGCAATGCAAAGGGCGGAAATGATGATTGTATTGATCTCTATTCCAATTTTATGTGCAGGTTGCGGAACTCTCGGAACCGAGGTGATGCAAAATGTTTTTTTGAGATGTGGATTTTTTTCCAATGTAGTAAATAACGTCATCAGATCTGTGTTGTTTCAAAATATCGCCGATGATGTGACAGGATAGTCGGTATATTCTTTACGTCATCTGAATATATTCTCTTTTTTTTAAGTTCGTGTTTTCTGTCAAGCACTTCATTAGAGATGTATTACAATACTCGATTCGTTCGATTTCCCATACGTATTTCTCGTACTAATCTATGACTGAGCATCTCAATTGTAACTCAGAATATTGCTTAGCCCCATGCAGTAAATACTCGGAATGAAAACCGACTGTGTTATTTACGTTTCAAAATATGATCAATGATATGGCATCATATCCGCCTCCGTAAGTCAGTGGTCAGCGTGTCTCGCAGCTAGGTGGAGATCCCGAGTTCAGTTCCCGGCACTGGCAGGAGTTTTTCATTGCTGGGAGGACTGGAACGGGGATTCTGTGTCGTGGTGCCATTTGAGGAGCAGCTTGAGTGAGAAGTAACGTCTCCAAGGCCAACAAAGCCGACAGCCGCCGGAAGAGCGCTGTGCTGATGCCGCGACCCCCCCATACCACATTCGAATGACACCACTGACAGAAGATGATAAGGCTTGTCTGCCTCTCCCGATTGGCATGTGTGGGCCAGAACGCCGTACTTTGCTTGATATGACGTTACCCAGCGATCGTATTTTGTACATCGTTTGACGTTTGTTAAGTACGCCACTGGTCAAAGCCGACGGCTACTATTGCAATCTCCACCTAATCCAGTTTTTTTGCACGTTCCATACACGGATGTTGTGTGGTACAAATATTTATATGCAGGTTGTAACGTTTATAAGTGCAGGGGTTTCAAGTGCTGACTTAGCACTGTGCAATAATCAACATTACACCAGTATTTACTTCATTTGCTGACTAATATTTACATCTATTAGGAGTAATGGGTTGGCTAGTACTCCAAGCAAATGTGGCAAGCGCAAGCCATTAATGCTTATTTTACTCTGGGCTACGGGTCAAATGCTCAAGTGCGAACACGTGGACGCAAAACGGTTAGTCTACACTCACAGACGCAGACCGCTTAGTGGTGTAGTTACGACAGCGTAGAAAACATTAAGTAGTAAATTATGACACTTTTTTGCGAATAGATTGTTCTCTGCAGGGAACAATGAACCAACACACAGATGCGCACATGTTAAGGTACCACACATAGAAACGTCTCCACTTTTACCCGTTATACTCTTTATATCACTGTGAGCTGTAATTAACATACATTTTTCTCTCCGCAGTCACAACGGGAGCGGCACGTGGATGAGATTAAACTAAGCGTAGATACTTTTCCGGAAACTATGTCGCTTTATGCGAGATTATAAGCACCAAACTTCTTTAGTTGACAGTTTCGGATTTATGTAAATTTCTGTGGTACTCTCTCACGACTTTCATGCTTGAGACTATTCGTGCTCTTTTCTCTATATGTTGTACAAGGCCGTACGTCTTCACGTAACGTCGGTCGGAGTGGCCGAGCAGTTCTAGGCGCTACAGTCCGGAACCGCGCGACCGCTACGGTCGCAGGTTCGAATCCTGCCTCGGGGATAGATGTGTGTGATGTCCTTAGGTTAGTTAGGTTTAAGTAGTTCTACGTTCCGGGGGACTGATGACGTCAGAATTAAGTCCCATAGTGCTCAGAGCCATTTTCTTCACGTAACCGGACGTAATATGAATTCCACGAGCGTGCGCGAGGAAATTTCTAGCATAGGTCCGACAAGAGCTTATATTTACAGGCTCTACAACACCTTTTATTAACAGACTCTTTCGATATAGTCTGAAATTTACAAACAGCGAAACAGAGCACTACTCGCCGAATCAGCGAATGAATGTACGCAATTATTTCTACATAGACATGTGGAGATACCCCGGTAGACGACACACGGTGTGTGACGGAGGGCACTTTGTGTAACTGATGCTGTTATGTTCTCAGATGGTATACAGGAACTACAATTTCCAGTATTGCTCTGTATATGTTCAATTTCATCTAAAAGAATCGAATATTAGAACCTAAAGTCCATATCTTATGGCAATGTGCGGCGTCTTTAATTTTGCCATAAATGTTGCTGCAATAAACGGCAGTCTTACAGTACGGCCGGCTAATATTGTTGATAGAGCAGAGTGTTCGAGGAAGTTACTGAGGCGTGGCCACGATATTGCCGGTGTTGCGCATCAAATGGCGAGAACATTTCGTATAGCCGACACATTTCTATTAGTTGACCACAATATTATTGTGCCTGGGTATTAGAGCGCTTCGATAGGTTTATTGCGAGTTTTGGCGTTATAGTCCATGATGACAAGCTGAAACCTTTGATAGTATACTCACAGCTGCCTTGAAATCATTCACATTACGATGCGTTTTGCTTGTGAACCACTGTACTTGTCTACTGTAAAGTCACCGTGTGTTTGCAATGACGGCTACGGGAGGCCAAGTACAGTAGTATCGTGGTCGGGGAGAGACTCAGTCCTTGACTGTAAATGCTTGTCTCCCACTCTCACCTTACTTCCTGTCTCTCAGGCCGAGAGCGCTGTAGTAATGTCACGTAATTCGAGCGGAAAAATAATTTAATTTCGCTTCTCTTGGAAAGATGATGCTCGTCCGTAGAGGTATTAAATTTGTTTCTTTTCTACAGGAATTACACAAATGTGACACGTGTATTTGACAGCACAAAAATTCTAAGTCGGGCCATGTGCACGATCCGATGACACTATAGAACGTGGAAGAGTGCGCAGGAAGTGCTGTCCTCCACCCCAGCTGTTACAGTGCTGTATCTGCTCGTGGTCTCCAGGCCGCTGAAACTTTGCACTTGAAGCGTGTGTTTCAAGTTTGCAGCATAACAGGTTAACAAGTGACGAACGAGAAGCGTGAGACGCTGGACGTGGGCCGTGAGCCAATCCCGGCTTGGTAATCGCTGCCGGTCGTGACGTCGAAGCTCCCGCGTTGCCGGGTTTGTTTGGACGTAAACATAAACAACATACGTTGTATGTCGTTTGTACCGTGTGCAAGCGTTGAACTATGCTATGTTTCGATGTGGTTTAGAACATTCTGATACTCGAGAAAACACCGTTCACCTAGTGACAATCCTTTGCTCGAGGCACCGAAGCTACTTCAGAGAACACGGGAGTTTTACGAGCAGGAGGAAGAATACGCAAGTATTCATGGACAGCCATCGATTGTGGATAACGCTGTGGAACTAACAACGAAAGTTCTTTGAGTTAGCGCAACAGCAGTTGTAAGCAAGGCAATGTTATTGCAAAAGTTGAAAGATGGTGACATGAGCTGTAACGATAACGCGCCGTCTGCATCATGTAATATATACACTCCTGGAAATGGAAAAAAGAACACATTGACACCGATGTGTCAGACCCACCATACTTGCTCTGGACACAGCGACAGGGCTGTACAAGCAATGATCACACGCACGGCACAGCGGACACACCAGGAACCGCGGTGTTGGCCGTCGAATGGTGCTAGCTGCGCAGCATTTGTGCACCACCGCCGTCAGTGTCAGCCAGTTTGCCTTGGCATACGGAGCTCCATCGCAGTCTTTAACACTGGTAGCATGCCGCGACAGCGTGGACGTAGGATCCTACGCAGTGCCGTAGGAGACCGCACCGCCACTTCCCAGCAAATTAGGAACACTGTTGCTCCTGGGTTATCGGCGAGGACCGTTCGCAACCGTCTCCATGAAGCTGGGCTACGGTCCCGCACACCGTTAGGCCGTCTTCCGCTCACGCCCCAACATCGTGCAGCCCGTCTCCAGCGGTGTCGCGACAGGCGTGAATGGAGGGACGAATGGAGACGTGTCGTCTTCAGCGATGAGAGTCGCTTCTGTCTTTGTGCCAATGATGGTCGTATGCGTGTTTGGCGCCGTGCAGGTGAGCGCCACAATCAGGACTGCATACGACCGAGGCACACAGGGCCAACACCCGGCATCATGGTGTGGGGAGCGATCTCCTACACTGGCCGTACACCTCTGGTGATCGTCGAGGGGACACTGAATAGTGCACGGTACATCCAAACCGTCATCGAACCCATCGTTCTACCATTCCTAGAGCGGCAAGGGAACTTGCTGTTCCAACAGGACAATGCACGTCCGCATGTATCCCGTGCCACCCAACGTGCTCTAGAAGGTGTAAGTCAACTACCCTGGCCAGCAAGATCTCCGGATCTGTCCCCCATTGAGCATGTTTGGGACTGGATGAAGCGTCGTCTCACGCGGTCTGCACGTCCAGCACGAACGCTGGTCCAACTGAGGCGCCAGGTGGAAATGGCATGGCAATCCGTTCCACAGGACTACATCCAGCATCTCTACGATCGTCTCCATGGGAGAATAGCAGCCTGCATTGCTGCGAAAGGTGGATGTACACTGTACTAGTGCCGACATTGTGCATGCTCTGTTGCCTGTGTCTATGTGCCTGTGGTTCTGTCAGGGTGATCATGTGATGTATCTGACACCAGGAATGTGTCAATAAAGTTTCCCCTTCCTGGGACAATGAATTCACGGTGTTCTTATTTCAATTTCCAGGAGTGTATTTAGCGACTGCTGGAAAGAAGAGAAAGCAGCCTCACCTATCACCGACTTAGATGCTTTCAAGACTGGTGAAATTCGCAGGCACATCTATGCTTACTACAGCAGGTAAGAGAATCCTACGGTAGCAAAGTTACTAGTGTTGTTAAAAGAAAGGGAACTTACCAGGGCCGGCCGCTGTGGTCTCGTGGTTCTAGGCGCGCAGTCCAGAACCGTGCGACTGCTACGGTCACAGGTTCGAATCCTGGCTCGGGCATGGATGTGTGTGATGTCCTTAGGTTAGTTAGGTTTAAGTAGTTCTAAGTGCTAGGGGACTAATGACCACAACAGTTGAGTCCCATAGTGCTCAGAGCCATTTGAACCATCGAAATGCTGGAGTCGGCGATCGTGTGTGCGTGAGGTGTGCTTGCTTGCTTGTGTGTGTGTGTGTGTGAAGGGTGTACGTATGTCTTACTGACGAAGGCTGTGGCCGAAACCTTTATGTGAGTGTCTTTTAATAGTGAGTGTAACTTGCTATGTCTCATTTACAGTAACTTATCAGGGAAGGGACAACGTCACAGAAAGACTGTGCTGAAAGTTACGAACTTCTGTGCCAAAGCGCTAGACGAATGCGTAAGTCCTGTTAGAAAAGGAACATACTGTTACGGCTCGAGGTATATTCTTGCGCAAACTTGAGGGAAAGGGCATTCATTCGATTTATATTTGTGAGGCGACCATGAAGACGGATTTGGCGCTGATTCCGACTGCAGTGACGATCGAATGCTGAATGGAACTCCTCCATTGTCGCCATAAAATGCTGAGTGTAAAGCTGGGAATATCTGTTATTTTTGTCTCATTTTCACCAGAAGACGTAGAGCGAGTAGTTACAATCTCGATTATTACTTATTTTGTAAACTATGTACCGTATTGTTTTCAAGATATCGGTCATCATCAAATTCTTATTTTCTGCACCTCTTTGCTCCGTTATCGAAAGCGTAGACTTCATTATAATTACATATACTTCATTATACGGTTGTTTAGTTGCTGTTATTATGATAGCAAATCAATTACTATTTCTTATACATACCGTTATTGCTCAATAGCTTACATTTACGAGACAGAATAGAAAACCGCTTCGTCTGTTACGTGTGCAGAGGATACTGTTGCAACATCGCTATAGCAGTGCAGCCAACCGAACTTGACGTCATGCGAGTTGTCAACTGCAGTGTTTCGGCGGCGCAGGTTTTTCTTTTTTATAGTGCTAAACGCCGCGCACTGAAGACGGCAACTCGCCAACTGGAGTCCACACATACCTTATTTTTTTTTTTTTACCGCATTTCGGCTGTCTACAGAAGGTATCAGTCTTATGGAATCCCACAGATAATTGTTTCGGTTTCTAACCCACCTGTATCAGCAAAACCATCCCAGAAAGAGGTAGTGGCTGCGGAGAGGTCCGAACAGTTTCATGCTCTTTTTAGTTTCCTCGCCCTACAGCGGCTACCCGCCACAAGCCGCTTTACGGCAGCCGCCGTCCGACCAGGTGAACGCGGTGCGGCCCATCTTGGACACGCACGTTTCCGTTCTCGCACTGGTATGCATAAAATTCATTCTTATTGTATATGTGTGTGGTGTCTGTTCTTTTGGACATGTCTAAAAGAACAGACTCCACACATACACTACTGGCCATTAAAATTGCTACACCACGAAGGTGACGTGCTACAGACGCGACATTTAACCGACAGGAAGAAGATGCTGTGATATGCAAATGATCAGCTTTTCAGAGAATTCACACAAGGTTAGCGCCGGTGGCGAAACCTACAAGGTGCTGACACGCGGAAAGTTTCCAAGCGATTTCTGGTACACAAACAGCAGTTGACCCGAGTTGCCTGGTTCAAATGGCTCTGAGCACTATGGCACTTAACTGCTGTGGTCATCAGTCTCCTAGAACTTAGAACTACTTAAACCTAACTAACCTAAGGACATCACACACATCCATGCCCGAGGCACGATTAGAACCTGCGACCGTAGCGGCCGCGCGGTTCCAGACTGTAGCGCCGAGAACCGCTCGGCCACCCTGGCCGGCGCGTTGGCTGGTGAAACGTTGTTATGATGCCTCGTGTAAGGAGCAGAAATGCGTGCCATCACGTTTCTGACTTTAATAAAGGTCAGATTGTAGCCTATCGCGATTGCGGTTTACCATATCGCGATCGAATGACTGTTAGCAGAATATGGAATCGGTGGGTTCAGGGGGGTAATACGGAACTCTGTGCTGGATCCCAACGGCCTCGTGCACTAGCAGTCGAGATGACAGGCATCTTATCCGTATGGCTCAACGGATCGTGCACCCACGTCTCGATCCACGAGTCTACATATGGGGACGTATGAAAGACAACAATCATCTGCACGACCATTTCGACGACGTTTGCAGCAGCATGGACTGTCAGCTCGGAGTCCATGACTGTTGTTTCCCTTGACGCTGCATCACAAACAGGAGCGCCTGCGATGGTGTACTCAACGACGAACCTGGCTGCACGAGTGGCAAAACCTCATTTTTTCGGATGAATCCAGGTTCTGTTTACAACATCCTGATGGGCGCATCCGTGTTTGGCGACATCGCGGTGAACGCACATTGGAACCGTGTATTCGTCATTGCCATACTGGCGTATCACCTGGCGTGACGGTATGGGGTGGCATTGGTTACACGTCTCGGTCACCTCTTGTTCGCACTGATGGCACTTTGAACAGTGGACGTTACATTTCAGATGTGTTACGATCCGTGGCTCTACCCTTCATTCGATCCCTGTGAAACCATACATTTATGCAGGATAATGCACGACTGCATGTTGCAGGTCCTGTACGGGCCTTTCTGGATACAGAAAATTTTTGACTGCTGTCGTGGCCAGCACATTCTCCAGATCTCTCACCAACTGAAAACGTCTGGTCAATGGTGGCCAAAAAACTGGCTCGTCACAATATGCCAGTCACCACTCTTGATGAACTGTGGTATCGTGTTGAAGCTACATGAGCAGCTGTACCTGTATACGCCATCCAAGCTCTGTTTTACTCAATGCCCAGGCGTATCAAGGCCGTCATTACAGCCAGAGGTGGTTGTTCTGAGTACTAATTTCTCACGACCTATGCACCCAAATTGCGTGAAAATGTAATCACATGTCTGTTGTAGTATAATATATTTGTCCAATGAATACCCGTTTATCATATGCATCTCTTCTTGGTGTAGCAATTATAATGGCCAGTAGTGTACATATATGCGTCTGACGGCTAATAATGATACGTTCAGTACGGATGCACAATACGTCAGAACCCCACTGGCGATCAGATGAAGCTTCGAACAGTGACCGTAACGGACAGTGGACGCTACATGTGTAGTGTGCGACAAGTTGAGAGTTTTGGTTGGACGGAAAGCGTGCTCGGATACCCGAATCGGTTGAGGGGACCATGCGTGAAAAGCGCGAATTGGGGGTTCGAGTCCCTCTGCGTCAAAAATTTTCACTTGTCGCCATCGTATTTATTTCAGTAACAGATTGCACCTGAGGTCTGAGTTTAGCTTTCTTATTTTAGTTTACTTTTCCGTGAGAAACAACTTCGGCAAATCGAGTGAACACCGTGCAGTTACACAACACCCGTAGGTAACTATGAGTGCATAAACTCGTATCGGTTGTCACTTGCTTATCTGGAAGTTGTATTATTTGCCTTTTAATTACGAATTGGGTTCTGCATTCTTGAATCTTATGAACATTGTTTAAGCGTTATGAAATACAGTGGTAAGTGGAAAAGATCTAAGATTTTCGACGTATTGTTCACTTTTTGTTTAATAGTGTGGTGGACGCATTGGACACATCTTGGCACATTCGTGTCGTGTGGGGCGCGAGTGCTATCGGGCAAATCACGTTAGAAGCGGATTTGCGCGTTTAAAGTAGGACAATTCTGGCATTAATTAGTTTTTACATTCAGAAAGTTTCAATAATTTACATGTATTATGAACTGTGACTATTTAAACTTTCTGCGACTTTGCATTCAATAAACAAGATTCAGATGGTGGGTGTTGGAGTACTGCGTGCTCTAATTCAAAGCAATAAAAAATCAAAGGGGTGCCCATCACTGCATTTTTGTTGGAATGTCATCAGTTCGCTCATTGAGCACTCCTACACAATGTTGTTACTGGTGATGAAATATGATGCCTTTCTGTTAACCTCTTGAAAAGAAATTAATGCAAGAGCACTAACAAAAGATATATACTCGAGCAATAGGAATGTCAACACATCCGGTTTTCTGGTTCAAAATGGTTCAAATGCCTCTGAGCACTATGGGACTTAACACCTGAGGGCATCAGTCCCCTAGAGCGTAGAACTACTTAAACCTAACTAACCCAAGGACATCTCACACATCCATGCCGGAGGCAGTATTCGAACCTGCGAACGTAGCGGTCGCGCAGTTCCAGACTGAAGCGCCTAGAACCGCTCGGCCACAACAGACGGCCCTGTGTTCTGCAGTGCGAACTACTTCCATGGGCGTGTCCACCGCAGATGGCATTTGTTGCCGGCAATTAAGACAGCTTTCCGTCGCAGTGCAAGAAAAGCGACCCACAAAGTTGCATCAAGTGTTGCTACTACATGGTAACGCACTCTGCATGTCAGCGGTCTACGGCTCTGCAGTCATGGACTGTGCGGCTGGTCCCGGAGGAGGTTCGAATCCTACCTCGGCCTGGGTGTGTGTGTTTGTCCTTAGTATAATTTAGGTTAAATAGTAAGCTTAGGGGCTGATGACCTTATCAGTTAAGTCCCAAAAGATTTCACACACATCTGAACATTTTGAAGTAATTCATCTCGCACTTCTGACCTTATCCCTTGAAATGTTCTTCTTTCTCACTCGTTTTTGAATAACCTCCAAGAAAATTCCTTTCTGGAAGAAAATGCATTTAAATTGTGGCCTGACATCATCTGGAACTCCGAACGATTCGCTTTCTACTATATGAGTAATGAAATAGTGTCTTAGACAGTGTTAGAGAATACATTTCAAATGATTAATTTGTCTCTCGTAATCAGTAAACTAATGGAAAAACACTATTAAAACATGTACTGTACTAATACAAATGAACTAAACTTACCACGATAGCCTTACGACAAAAAGAAATTATTTGTAACATGAACGTGTCCATATCAGCATAAATTATTAACATATTAAACACTTTGGAGTTATAAATGGACCGTGTTTACGTGCTGTCCTATGTCACACTCATAAATAGTGGAAATAAGGCATCTGTACTGCCAAGGAAATCCATTTAATAAGTCGTCCTGGGCCTCAGTTTTGCCAGTAAAATTCTGTACTGACAAAATCAAAAATTATGTGAACAGAAAGAGGAAAAAGGCCTTATCAAGCGAGTAATACCATAGGTTCTCTATCTTTAGATTATGGGGTTCTCGAAGTGGCGTGAAGGCTAGTGTAGGAAAAGTTTTCTTAATATTACTTTTTAAATTTTAGATCTCACAGTCTGTAGCTCGGTTGCAGATTGTGTGTTATTGACTGGAGTAGAACTGCCATTCAGTGGTGAGTGCCGCTTCAAATTAAGCCCTGATGATCAGCGAAGACACGTTTGGAGACGCCCCAGACAGCCAGGGGATACTAACTTGACTGAAATACACAATACGGCCAAGCAACTAGGAGCGAATGTTTAGGGTCCATTTCATTTCATATCATGACCCTGTGGTTGTCGTCTGCGTCATCTTTACAGAAGAGCTGTACGTCGACAATGTTGCCCTTCTTGGCAAGTCATCCTAGACTTACATTTCAGAAAGATAACGCTCGCTTGTAAATGGAGAGACTCTCTGCTGGTTATCTTCGTACTCACCGAACCCTATCTTTGCTAGCAAGTCCGTCCGATCTCACACAAATTGAGGACGTCTGGAGCATTGTGGGCAGGGATCTACAACCGGCTCGAGATTTTGACTATCTAACCTACCAATTGGACAGAATTTGGCACGATATCCTTCAGGAAGGCATCCAACAACTCTATCAATCAAAGACAAGCCGAATAAATGCTTGAATAAGCGCCAGAGGTTGACCAACGCATTATTGACTAGTACAATTTGTGAAACTCTTCCTCTTGAATAAGCCGTCATGATTTTCTGAAATTGAAATAATTTGTTTGGCTGTACATGTACTTCACGCCTGCAGATCTCCGTCCCATTCGGATAATACCTTCATGGTGTGTCGTTTCTCTCTCTCTCTCTCTCTCTCTCTCTCTCTCTCTCTCTCTCTCTCTCTCTCTCTTTCCTTAGAGAGTAGATAAAACGCTAAATTTTCCGAATGACAACGAAATCACAAAATTGAGCAGAGACTCAACAGCTAGGTACGAGATAAATTTTCAACAAACACTGACCGACATTAAAAGTAGTCTCACCTAAGGCCAGATAAAAATGATTGACACAGAGAAATGTAAAAGTGCCCATTCTAAATTCACTACCGAAAGTGGACAAACAAAATAATCCATTAGTATCAGTCACTAACTTCAGAATTGCCCACCCAATTACCTTGCCCAGGACACACACACACACACACACACACACACACACACACACACACACACACACACATTACTAAAGAAAATAGACACTTTTGAAAACAACAGGTACCTGGGAAACGCAAAGGAATTAATAGATCAACGCAAGAACATAGACATACCGAAAAAAATGGTTCAAATGGCTCTGAGCACTATGGGACTCAACTGCTGTGGTCATCAGTCCCCTAGGACTTAGAACTACTTAAACCTAACTAACCTAAGGACATCACACACATCCATGCCCGAGGCAGGATTCGAACCTGCGACCGTAGCAGTCGCACGGTTCCGGACTGCGCGCCTAGAACCGCGAGACTACCGCGGATGGCTTAGACATACCGAGCACAGCAAACCTTATATCAGACAAGTGCAGCATTTTGTGACCCGCCAACCTGATTCACACACTTCTTCAGCTCGCAGACCGCCTCGTTACGTGACGTGACAGCAGCACTCCTGGGATATAAATTCGAAACCGCAGCATCAGTGACGGTTTTGTTAATGGCGTAACACTCCAGTATGAATGGCACCCTTGTCACAACACCCCAAGCCAACAAACTGTGCTTCAAACCACACGTTTTTGATAGTACATTCATTTTATGTTTACACTATCTTCACATGATTTTATTTATTTACAGCTCGCATCTCGTGGTCGTGCGGTAGCATTCTCGCTTCCCACGCCCGGGTTCCCGGGTTCGAATCCCGGCGGGGTCAGGGATTTTCTCTGCCTCCTGATGGCTGGGTGTTGTGTGATGTCCTTGGGTTAGCTAGGTTTAAGTAGTTCTAAGTTCTAGGGGACTGATGACCATAGATGTTAAATCCCATAGTGCTCAGAGCCATTTGAACCATTATTTATTTACACGTCGCGAATATTGTTTCTTTATTTACAACGTTTTACAATAGCTGTCTTAAAACTTCATTTGCACAATCCTGCAACGTCATCAGTAAAGAAAGGATGTTCACAATACGTAAATAAAAGTCGTCAGGCATTTTGAAAAGTCATCATGAAAAAATAAACATTTATGAAGGCAATTGGTTGCAGCGAATTCATTATAAATTTCCCTCAGTTTAACCAGTAATTGTGTTCTAAAAGAAATATTTACTAATATTTGTACCAGAAAGAATAGAAAAAGATGCAGCAATAAGATAGACAATCACAGTCGACAAGCAGTTAAGAGTAACAAGTTTGTCTGGCTGCCATCAGCATGAAGCATAGAAATATTCGTTTTGTAAATAAAAATCGCATTTTATTCCTGTAGTATATTTCTTCCAAGTGCGATTCGTCTTCTACTTTAAGGAATCTTCATTGGAATCTAGAATGATACAGTTTTGTTTTGATGTGTGAGATATGTAGATTGTAAAACAAGACGTGAACGTGAACTATTTTATGATGTACAAATCTTGCACATCAGAACAAAACTATCATTCTAGATCCCACTGAAGATACCTTAATATAAAAGGCGAAACGCACTTTGAAGAAATAAAATAAATTCCAGCAAGAAAAGTCCGTTTTTATTTACAGAACGAAGAATTAGGAATAACTTTGCAATTTTTGCCCAATGACGAGTAATTCTAACGCTTGAAATTTAGTTTATAAATACCCACAAACACTGTTAGCAATCATTTTTAAAATATTTGTCCAAAAAAAAAATACTTTTGATGACTGGTTGCATAGATATGTGTTATTTCTGTGTCAATAAAAAGATGAAGCCATCACTTCTTCGTCCATTTTAAAACATTAAAAGTCTAAATCGCTTGACGTTAGCATATACCGACTGTATTATACAGAAAGCAAACTGGAAAAATGCGAACAACAAAATTACGGAATCTCAAAATGTTACTACTCTTTCCGCAAACCCTCTGTGCGTATTGGTAACGCTGAAAAAGAGAGTATTTTGGCCGGCATCAATACTATTCGTATTTCTACTATTGACAAAAATATTGAATGTTGGAGGGTTTCTTAAGTTCCGTGTGACATTTCTACAATTAAAGATGATAGGCACGAATAGTATGTTTCTAACACTGTAAGAAATGACCAAACCTGTCCAGACCTGTGGCAGCAGAGGTCATTAAAATTTTGACACACTGCACGGCCAATAAGAAAGTATTAATCTTGTAGGGAACAGAACGGTGGTGAAAATATCCGAAAACGTGTCCCGGGCGGAGAACAGGGCAAACGCCTCACTCCGCCTTCTTCCACATCCTACCCACCCCTTCATCTCCCTGTCTTCCACGAATTTCTTCCGCGGGCCGCATTGAAATGAACCGCTAGCCGTATCCGACATGCGAGCTACCAGTTGCCCATCCGTGCTTTATGTCATTTCATATGACATCACTGTACATTGCATTCCAGGAGATGGAACTGTCGGCATTGTCACACAAGGGCTAAAGAAATAAGGCAACACAACACACACACAAATAGATGAAATGGCAACCAAATGTCAAGACTGTAGCAACACATACTTACTTTGTGTTCAACAATAATGTTATTCCCAATACGGAGGTGTGCCAATTGAACCACAGATTAATTGCCTCTTAGCCAACATATTCATGGACAACGCAGAGAACAAGATCTTAAGACACCTAATAAATGCGAAGAAATACAAAGATATGTATTGTTACCGTTATTTCGATTACATAATATGCCTGTTCGATGAACCACTTACACACATAAAACATCAACACATCGAAATAAACAATTTACACCCAAAATTACTCTTCACTCACGAAACAGAAACAGACAACACACTAAATTTTTTGGATCTCAGCATGCAAGGAATCAGTAGTCGTAATATATAACATTCAGGTAACCGACAAAACAAGCACCATCTTTCAAAAACAGAAACAACCCAGGTTCAGATTCATGGTCCACGGAGTACACTCAACACCCATAAGTAAACTGAACTAGAGCTGAGCACAATAAAGCAAGTAGCAGCAGAAAATGGGCATAGCACCCGTATAATAGAGAAACTAAAGCAACATATAGGAAACAGGAAAGGAATGAACAGGCCACACGCACACAAGGCCTTGCACAATTACGCAGAAGAAAGCAACACACATACAGTAAAAACATGCAACGCACAGCAGACCAACACACACAAAGCAAAATAATACATACTCTGTACAATAATTAAGCAGTTCACAGAATAGGCAACATTTTAAAAAGACAACGACTTTAAACAAGACAAGCACAGATAACACAACACAGAAAAAGCTCAGAACACAGGAAACATTCACAAATAATTTCATATGATAAGGAACATATGAAATCATATGCCAGACATGTCAGTCAATATACATAAAGCATACATGTAGGAATTTTACTACGAGATACTCAGAACACCTCGGAGCCCTAAAAAGCAAAAGCTCCCTAACACATCTGCTGCCACCCTAACCATCCACAACCTTCACCCAGCTAAAATAGCGACAGAATTAAAAATATCAAAATACCAAAATCCAGCTACAGTCTATTCTACAAAATTTGAATAGAAGATAGTTGCATATACAGAAGGCAATAGCGAAAGGAAAACAGGTTATTAACGATTTCACTATGCTAAAGCACACTGTTTAACACATTAGAGGAACTCTAAGGATGAAACAACAAAGAGCTAAAACACACCCTCATACGCTCGCGTACACACAGAGCGAGCGAGCGAGAGAGAGAAGGTCCATAAAATCCAAACATCGCCTAAATTAATTTGAGAATAAGTGAATGCCAGCTGAGTCTAGACGTACAACTGCTTTTACACTTTTTTGGCCCAAGTTTGATAGGTGTCATTTACAAACGACGTTCTGCAAAATATGAGTAGCGTTTATGTGCTTCACAACAACTCAGGAGAATGCCAATGAAAAGATATCAGCGAGAACAAAATGTAAATAATCGCAAATATGGCCGGGAAAAATGTTAGCACACTGTAATTACGTCTAGATATAAAGTGTTGGTTAACTTTCCGATTAAATTCACATTAACGCAATCTAGTTGCAGATGACAAGCTACCAGTACATGATGATGTACGATGGAACCTGCATAACCCTATAACGTAAGATTGTGGTAATGCCAACAACAAACAAGCACTTAGGCTTAATTTTCGTAAATTAATTATCGTTTAAAACATGATCATATTTTACAACTGGTTCAAATGGCTCTGAGCACTATGGGACTTAACTTCTGAGGTCATCAGTCCCCTAGAACGTAGAACTACTTAAACCTAACTAACCTAAGGACATCACACACATCCATGCCCAAGGCAGGATTCGAACCTGCGACCGTAGCGGTCGCGCGGGTCCAGACTGTAGCGCCTAGAACCGTTCGGCCACCTCGGCCGGCGATCGGATTTTACAGAGTTAAATTTTATAAAATCCAGTGAGTATGGCACAAAGGTGCTGAAACATGTTGCCTCGTTGAGATCGGGAGTTCAGTCGATGGTCCGCATCTTCCCAACATATATTTCGACACCACATCTCGACGTCTTCATCACGTTTCCCATGAGGCTGGCTCCCTGGTAGCTCACCAGTGCACTATTCAACGCTAATCAGCAGTTTAGCAGAATCACAGGCAATGGTTTCTAGAAATCTAGACAACAACAACTATGCAGTGAATAAAATGTCTATACCCTAGATTTCGGGCGTGTCAAGTGCCCCCTCTTGGCCCATCTTGGGGACGCCTTTGTTAACTACCGCCAGGTTCTGTGTTTTATGACCCGTTCAAGGCGTGCAGCCGTATGCCCCGCAATCGCCTTTTGCCTGTTGGCCCGACTACAAATGCCCACTGCATTTAGTTTCCGTCGCAATGGCCGCTCGGAAAGTGGTTAAGGTGGACCTGCATTCATTGACTGCAGCAGTTGCTGTCAGGTTTGAAATCGGTTGTCATTTTCAGTGCGTATCATTTGTATCTGGTTCCTATCAGTCACGAACATTTTACGATTATAGTTTCTACGCCGTGTTATACAGGGTCATTTTTCACCGTGAAAAACTCTAGGGATTGATCGATGAGAGGGTACGGAAGAAAAAACGTCTAATGAACTTATGTCCAGAAATACATAGTTGCCAAGCTAAAGAATATTTACTCAATCTTACTTTGTTACATAGACTGCGGTCTCATACGCGCTGCATCTCGCAGCTACTGTTACTGTATGCATGGTTTCCTCCTAGAGGGTGGTACTGTTCCTCATACGTCATGCCCTAGTGCCTTCTCCTGCCATAGTCATTGGTAATGTTGTGTCCGATTCACTTACCTTGCTGACTCACCTTGTAGTGGATGTGGTATAGCGTTGTAAAAAATGGTTCCGTATTCGAATCGAGAGGTTGCCGATATGGTGTTTACGTACGGAACGGCAAATGGCAACGAGCGGCGGGCAGCAAGGTTGTGTCAGGAGATCTATCCCTGCCGACAGCTACCACAGCAATCAGTGTTTGCAACAATTTATCGACGGTTGACGGAGGTAGTCTCGTTTCAGGTAGCTGGAAATGATGAAGTACGTAGACGAAATGTTCGAAACCAGACCTGGAGGAAAATGTGATTAACACTGTGGAAGGCGACCGCCGTGTAAGTACCAGGTAGTTGGCCCGCCAGTATAGGCAAGCCAGACAACCTTGTGCACCATTTCTCTTGACCACTGTTACTACCAGTATGACTTACAGCGTGTGTAGGACTTACTAGCCACAGACTTCCCACATCGGGAGCAGTTTCATCACTGGTTTCTTCACCAGGATTTGTGTCATCCAACTGTTCATAGATGAGGTCACGTTTATGCGGAGTGGTATCTTCAGCTTTCATAGCAATCGACTTGAGTGTAGTATGCAGAACGCCATGATATGGTGACAGCGAATCATCAGCTGAAATGTGTCGGGCCGTATCTTTGGGTCAATCTTCCTTCCATGTCGCCTAACAGGCCACACCTATCGGCGTTTCGTGTGGTTGACTTTACCTCCCCTTTTGGATGAAGTGGCTTTGATGATTCGAAAGATTCTGTGCTCCAGCATGATGGTGCTCGAGCCCACTTCGCTGTTAACCTCCGGACGCATCTCAATTGTGCCTTCCCTCGTCGACAGATCGGACGAGGGGACCTAGTTGCATGACCTGCTCGTTCGCCGGATCTCAACCGGTGCAATTTCTGGTTATTTGGCCATCTCAAAAGTATCGTGTATGCAGAGCCCTTTCCAGATGCGGAGACAATGGAGCAACGTATTCATGCCGCCTTTGACACTGTTCAGATGGAGCCTGGTCGATGTGAACATGTGAGACGACGCTTATACGCATGAGTTGAGGCACAAGGAAAACATCTGCTACTCGTACTTTAACAGTGGGTGCAAGGTATAGCGCGTATTAGACCGCAGTCTCCGTAACAACGTGTGATTGGATAAATGGTCTCTAGCATGAAAATCAAGCATTTCAGGACAGTAGTTCATAGGCCGTTTTTGTTCCGTATCCACTGATTGACAGTTCCTAGAGTTTGTACACAGTGGAATAATCACCCCGTATATCTGCGTGTTGTTTCTGTAACGACATATCGTATGTTTCCCATGGGGTAGGGTGGGGTTAGACTCCTTAGGTTAGTTAGGTTTAAGTAGTTCTAAGTTCTAGGGGGCTGATGACCTCAGATGTTAAGTCCCATTGTGCTCAGAGCCATTTAAACCATTTTGAATAAATAAATATCACTGCGCTCTAGATTCCTGCACTGTCTCCAACTGATTTCTAACTACTTCGACCGATGACTTCCACGTAGTGCGTGTGGCACATCCTCTTGCTCGGATGCAGGCTTCAATCCGCGTTGGTATACCATCAATGAGATAATCAAGCCAGCCCAAGTGCAAATTGTCCCACTCTCTAATGGGAATTTTGCGTAAGGCGCGCAGAGTGCGTGGTCATTGTGATCATGAAAAACAGCTCATTACAGGCGAATCCACATACGTTCGATTGCGTTGATGTCCTAGGAGCAGGCATACCACTCAGTTCTGTCTAACCTAACATGCTGAAGGAACAATGAAAGCAGGATGAACACGCGAGGTATCATTCATCGAGATGAAATTGACACAGAATGTTGGCGACTCTACCCCGCTATTGCTTGCAGAAGCTTGTCCCTGTACTGTAGGGCAGTGATATTGCCCTCGATAACCACGAGATCTGTATAACGGTCCTTACGTAGCGACACTCTAGAACATCACTCCACCAACTCATTGTTGCACAAGGGAGTCACAGATAAAGGCGTTCGATACTGCCAGGTTATCTCCAGACACGTTGTCCTCGATTATCATGGCATAAACAGACCTGGGTTTCGTCCGTGAACAACACCCGACGCCAGCACTGGGACTACCATTCTACGTTATGTCGTGTCCATCTATAACAGAGTCCATTGCGTTGTCATTTACAAGGTAATGCTCGCCATGCTTATTGTAAAGGAGAATCACATCATACAATCGTCTCCCACGAGTTTGATGCGATGCATGATGTCCTGTACCCTCTTCGCACGCCGAATTCGGTCCTGGAGCACTCAGACTACCATTTCTCCGACTCAGAAGTCGTCGATATCTCATCCTGCACAGCTGTCGACCATGGGCGGCTTGTACAGAATAGTTCATCATCACTGCTGTCAATTGGAACGGCCAGCCAGTGTGGCCGAGTGGTTTTAGGCGCTTTAGTCTGCAACCGCGCGACCGCTACGGTCGCATGTTCCAATCCTGTCTCGGACATGGATGTGTGGGTTGTCCTTAGGTTAGTTAGGTTTAAGTAGTTCTAAGTTCTTGGGTACTGACGACGTCCGATGTTAAGTCTCATAGTGCTCAGAGCCAATTTGAGCCATCAATTGGAACCGATTGCATATCCGCGCCAAATCACGATGATTCCAGAGCACATGTCTAGCAACTTCCGTAGGTCCCAGAATGAGATTTTTACTCTGCAGCTGAGTGTGCGCTGATATGAAACTTCCTGGCAGATTAAAACTTTGTGCCGGTCCGGGACTCGAACTCGGGACCTTTGCCTTTCGGGGGCAAGTGCTCTACCGACTGACCTATCCAAGCACGACTCACGCCCCGTCCTCACAACTTTACTTCTGCCAGTACCTCGTCTCGTACCTTCCAAACTTTACAGAAGCTCTCGAAAGGCCAAGGTCCTGAGTTCGAGTCTCGGTCGGGCTCACAGTTTTAATCTGCCAGGAAATTTCAGCTTCCGTGTGCTCGTAACGTGACGATGCGGATCCGATCACTGGTCGGGAATGTCCTCTGTGGCACATTGGATGCACAGTCTACTGGTTCAGAGACACCTCTAACGGGTGCCTATTGGTGCATACTTTCAACCGAAATGCAGACATCCATTCTAGTGCAGCGTTCCAGCTGTAGGCGGCGCTAGTGGTATCTGTGTGCATGTCTACAAAGAACGTCAGGAGCGACATTCTGATACAGGACTAGTCACAATAGTAGGTCACCTGTGCTATGTATAGAGTGGCGTATTACTGCTGTTGATGTGGGTATTTTGGTTGCTCAGTGTAGAGTAGATTAATTTAGGTGAAGATTTACTCGTAATTCATGGATAAGTGTAACGGAGGCCTTTATCCAGCAACGGACGTGTAACGTCCGCAGACGGTGGCGAGAAGGCTGTGAGCTACTGGCGGGCTTTACCGGTAGCGGCCATCCCCCGCTGCTCGCTACCAGACAGACGGGAACGCTCACTTTCCTTACTTTTCCTGCAGCGCCCCCACCTCGCGGAAAGAAAGCAGGCGCTCGCAATTACAGCGTCTGGCAAAACTGCAGAGCGGCGGGCGCCTGCCAGAGCGGCGCATCGCGGCGTGACGTAGCGTGACGCTAGAGCAGGCTGGGCCCCGCTACTCTCACTCTCTGCCGGACTGGGCTACCGCCGTAGTAATTGGGACGCGCGCCGCCGGGAAGGAAGCAAGGCCGGGAGGACGCCGTTTCAAGGTAACTCCGCCAAAAGTCACTGTGCTCTCTCAGGCACGGCTGTGGCTCAGATGCGAAGCCTCGTCTCCAGTGAGACTACTCCGTTTTTGCAGTCCGCCTCGGGATCTAAGTGGTCGGCGTATCTCGGCTGGTATGCGGAAGATCTGGGTTCACTTCCCCTCACTGCCAGGGATTATTGCTTGGGGGCAGAGGTAACATCGTTTCCTGACCACGCCTTGAGAATCACACTGTCAGCTGTTGTGAGCGCCAGATGTTGTTTCCGGTGACCATGATGAAGGGGATATTAGTTCAGCCTGAAGGTGATGGGCTGAGCTTTCCCTTGTCTTCCTGAATGGGTCGTGGCCAGAGTCGACTGCTCCGGCTCAGGAGTGAGTTATTTATTGGTGAAGCCCGAAGTTTTCCAACACGTCTCGCAGAGAAACTTATGAACGCCCCAGAAGGCTGCAGCACTTTACAGAAGGGCCATAAGCTCGAAGAGAAAGTGATCACTGAATATGCCTATATTTTGCTTATGATTCTGTTTGGTTAAATGTTAAATGATTTTGTGAGCGTGGTTTGGACATAACTAATTCAGAGGTTTAGCGTCAGCTCTCTGTGCCAGAGCTCGTGATATAAGCTGTATTGGTAAAGTGAGTAGTTGGTGTTGCTGAGTGGCCAGCTAACTTATTTTTGCCAGTACGGTGAGTCTGCAAGTATCGAAAGCGCATTTGAGTAAACCTGCGTGGAATTATTGTTAGTCAGTTTCGTGTTTACCAGGTGAGTGTTGCCTTTAAGTGAGCTCACACTTGTCCTGTACCCAGATCTCTTGCGTCGTATTGCGGAGCCAGTAGTAAGCTGGCTGGTGATGTTGTAGTGAACGAGACGAACTTGGCGAGGTTCAGCACAGGTCAATAAATTTATTTAGGTGAAAATCTGAGTGTGATATTTTTTGTGACTTTTTACCTTGGTGTTGAACTGCGTCGTTGTTTTGCTGTGTGAAAGTCATCGATAGAAGTAGCTAGGAATCAGTTGGAGACAGTGTAGGAACTAGTTAAAACAGCCGTCTACATCGCAGTGATATTTGTTTATGATGACCAGTTTTGACTTTAACTTAATTTTCAGAGTGTGAGCCCCATATGGCTGGCGCTGGCGGCTGCTCGGCTATTCTTGTGGTAGTTCGATCGTAATTTACAGTCGAAACTGGTAGTAATGCATAAACATCATTGCGATGTAGACTCTTGTATTACCAAAATTATAGCACCAGATCGGCGTCCTCCTATGAACAGTGTTGTCTGAATTTATGTATGTAGAAACTGTTAGGTGGTCCACACATTCCAGTCCAGTGATGAATTAAGGGAGTCTTTCTCAGAAAATTGTCGGGTAGGTACAGGATTTCTAATTATTGTGTTTGGAGCTGTGAGATGTTTAACCTTATCACTTGCGTCGAAGAAGGCTAGCATCCTGTATTTAGACAGATCTGATAAAGTAGCAGATCAAAAACTGAATCCGGGTTCTCCAATAAACCTTTTAGAGTACACATCCGGAGCAGTACGTCGCGTGATTTGTCTCACGCACAGTACATCAACAGAAGTGCGTGGATTCTGACTGTAGCCCGACTGTGATTTGCGCGACGCCACAAAAACTTCGAAGCACCGACGGAAGGAACGAGGAGGACTAGGCCGGAGTGCTCTCAGCCGCGTGATGCGCCGAGGAGCTACCTGCGTGAAAATTAGCAGCTCCAGGGTCCGGGAAGCTGACAATGGCGTGCTCACACCGCGTCCGAATGACTTGACTGGTCGACAGTGACACGGTGGTCTGTCGCTAATGAACGGCACGTCAGGACCAGGACACGGGGATGGCACTCTGATTGAGAGACCTGTTGAGAGAGACCATTATCTAGATCTTTAACAATGTTACAACGCAACTTTGTTGAAGATTCATTGGCAACTAACGGCACTTAGATGGTCCTCGGACACGGTGTACTTTACCGGCACACTTCGTAAATATCTAGCTGCGATTTGTACAATATATCCCTCAAGTTAAGTGTGTTGTCGTTAGTATTCTATGGATTGAAATTGCGATCTTTCGTTTTGACGTGAAACACGTGAGGGGCGCAACTACAGCAAATTTTTTGAGCAGAAAATACAGTAATATGGTGCTCATTTACTTGACTACATTAATTTATCAGTGTGAATTCTGATTGGCTGTGAATTAAAGTACTTGAAGAAAAAGAGCAACCAGTGCCGGCAAAAGACGCCTTTTCTGGGAGAACGTGGTACAAAGAAATGCCTCGTAATATTTTATTCTGTTCTCAATATCGGTTGAGATATTACACTGAGGTGACAAAAATCATTGGGTACCTTCTGGTTTCGAATCGGACCTTCTTTTGCCCGGCGTAGTGTAGCAACTCGAAGTGGCGTGGACTGAACAAGTTGTTGGAAGTCGCCTACAGAAGTAATGAGCCATGCTGCCTCTCAAAGTCACCCATCTACATCTACATCTACATCCATACTCCGCAAGCCACCTGACGGTGTGTGGCGGAGGGAGGGTACCCAGAGTACCTCTATCGGTTCTCCCTTCTATTCCAGTCTCGTATTGTTCGTGGAAAGAAGGATTGTCGGTATGCTTCTGTGTGGGCTCTAATCTCTCTGATTTTATCCTCATGGTCTCTTCGCGAGATATACGTAGGAGGGAGCAATATACTGCTTTACTCTTCGGTGAAGGTATGTTCTCGGAACTTTAACAAAAGCCCGTACCGAGCTACTGAGCGTCTCTCGTGCAGAGTCTTCCACTGGAGTTTACCTATCATCTCCGTAACGCTTTTGCGATTACTAAATGATCCTGTAACGAAGCGCGCTGCTCTCCGTTGGATCTTCTCTATCTCTTCTGTCAACCCTATCTGGTACGGATCCCTCACTGTTGAGCAGTATTCAAGCAGTGGGCTAACAAGCGTACTGTAACCTACATCCGTTGTTGTCGGACTGCATTTCCTTAGGATTCTTCCAATAAATCTCAGTCTGGCATCTGCTTTACCGACGATCAACTTTATATGATCATTCCATTTTAAATCACTCCTAATGCGTACTCCCAGATAATTTATGGAATTAACTGCTTCCAGTTGCTGACCTATTTTGTAGCTAAATGATAATGGACCTATCTTTCTATGTATTCGCATCACATTACACTTGTCTACATTGAGATTCAATTGCCATTCCGTGCACCATGCGTCAATTCGCTGCAGATCCTCCTGCATTTCAGTACAATTTTCCATTGTTACAACCTCTCGATGCACCACAGCATCATCAGCAAAAAACCTCAGTGAACTTCCGATGTCATCCACCAGGTCATTTATGTATATTGTGAATAGCAACGGTCCTATGACACTCCCCTGCGGCACACCTGAAGTGGCGAGGGTGCTGCCTGTGCAGGATTTCTCGACCACGTCCCATAAATATCCAATGGGTTTCTTGTCGGGCGATCTGGGTGGCCAAATCATTCACTCGAATTGTCAAAGATGCTGTTCAAACCAACCGACAACAAACTCTGGCTCGGTGACAGGGCGCATTGTCATCCATAAAAATTGCATCGTTGTTGGAAACACGAGGTCCGTAAATGGTTGCAGTTGGTCTCCAAGTAGCCACACTTAATTATTTCCAGTCATTGATTGATTCAGTTGAACCAGAAGACCCATTCCATTCTGTGTAAACACAGACCACACCATTATGGAGTCAGCACCAAGAAGAACAGTGCCTTGTTGATAACCTGGTTCAAAGGCTCCGTGGTGTCTGCGCCGCACTCGAACCCTTCTAGCCGGGCGGTCAAGGGCGCCTTGTCACGGTCTGTGCGATTCTCCCCGTCGGAGGTTTGTGTCCTCCCTCGGTTATGGGTGTGTGTGTTGTCCAACGCGTAAGTTAGTTTAAGTAGTATGTAGGCTTAGGGAACGATGACCTCAGCAGTTTGGTCCCACAAACCTTACCACAAATTTCCAAATTTTTTCCCTACCGCCTGCTCTTACCAACTGAAATCGGAACTCATCTGACCATTCCACGGTCTGCGAGTCGTCTATGGTCGAATGGATATCGTCACGAGCCCAGGAGAGGCGATGCCGGCGATTTTATACTGTTAAGAAAGGCACTCGCTTAGGTCGCCTGCTGCCATACTCCATTAACGCCAAATGCCGCCAAATTTAACTGTGCTGACGGATACGATCGTCGTACGTCCCACGCTGATTTCTGCGGTTATTCCATTAAGTGCTGCTTGTCTGTTAGCACTGACAGTACTTAAACGCCACTGCTCTCGGATGTTAAGTGGATCCCTTCGGCAACTGCGTTGTTCGTGTTGTGGATCTCGAAATATCAAATTCTTTAACGATTTTCGAAATCGAATCTTTCCTTCCGTCTAGATCCATATACTATTCCACGTCCAAGTCTGTTGATTCCATTCGTGCTGCTATAATCACGTAGGAAAAATGTTCAA
Source organism: Schistocerca gregaria (assembly GCF_023897955.1). NCBI lineage: Eukaryota > Metazoa > Arthropoda > Insecta > Orthoptera > Acrididae > Schistocerca > Schistocerca gregaria. Next base: position 407,566,110 of record NC_064927.1, on the reverse strand, counting down.
ATGAATCACCTGAGTGCATATGACATTTCCGCAAATGCACTGCCCTTTCATACGTCGTGTACACCACAACACCGCTTTCTCTATGTGTGCTTATCGCTGTCCCGAGACTCCCGTCACCTCAGTATATGTATCATGCATATTTCTCGGCCGATTTTCCCACGTCGGTGACGCAAGTTGCAGCCCTCTGCCGCTAGAGGACTCAATGGTAGTGTGTAAAATGGCGGTGTGTATGTCGGCTCGCCGGCCGCTGTGACCGAGCGGCTCTAGGCGCGTCAGTCCGGAACCGCGTGGCTGCTACGGTTGCAGGTTCGAATCCTGCCTCGGGCATGGATGTGTGTGATGTCCTTAGGTTAGTTAGGTTTAAGTAGTTCTAAGTGTAGGTGACTGATGACCTCAGATGTTAAGCCCCGTAGTGCTTAGAGCCTTTTTTTAATTTCGGTTCGTGAGGAAAAGCGTTCTGTAATCGAATTTCCAACTACAGAAAACGTGCCTTCACATATTGACCACTTTCTTCTTCAGTATGACAGAAGCGTCGCGACACCTGCAACACTTCGACGTCTTGGGTTCACTGCCATTGATCATCCTGTGTACAGTCGCGACTTGGCCTCATTCGATTTTCAGCTGCTTCCAAAACTTAAAGAACACTTCCCAGGACTTCACTTTGATGCAGGTAAAGCGGTGCAAGGAGAGATGAGGTTGAGGCACAGTCAACAAACTCAGACGTTCTGCAGTGACGGTAACAATAAACTGGTCTCTCGTTGGAGGATATGTGTTGGTCGCCACGGTGACTGTGTTGAGAAATAAATGCAGATGTAGAATGTTAATAAAGTTTGCTGTATTTAAAATGTTTTAAGAGTTTTAACATAAAAAATGCAGAAGCTTTTCTTTTCAGGAGGCCTCCATAGGTAACTCCAGCCCAATTTTACTGCATTGTCGCTGCACTCAGTTGTGGTTGTGGTGCAATACTGAGGTCATACATTTGAGTAAGACACTTTTGATTATATGGCCGTGTCGTCTTAGAGAGTATTGTAACCTTTCGATCGATGTTTTAAGTTGCCTTTATGAGGCTGCAGCGTAACGCTTCTAATAGGCCCTACTATTGCAGATTCATCGGGAGGTAAAGTAATAATAAGATGGCCGTCTCGTATTTTGACGCTATTCACATATATTGTTAATATTATATTCAACTTATTGCGTATTGTACGCCTGAAATAGTAAGAAGAAACTATTCAAATGGAAGAGAGCGTTTTCTAGCAGTAATTAGCGTGTGGAAAATTCGAATATACAACAGATAACGTTATGAGACTAATTCTTATTAAATTAAGTGTTAGTATCTTTATACAGCGACCCCTCCAACTTCAGAAAGACCTTCTGATTATGTAAACGAGAAGCGATTGAAAATACTGTAGCGTTCGGCAACTGTTAGGTGACTTTCACCAGGCTGACGACTCACTGTTTCGGCTATTATTTAAGATTATTCATGCCTGAATAAAATTTAAATACTCTTTGGTACTGTACGCATTATTGGCATAAGTTGCTGTAAACAATTCCAACATTTGAGGTGACCAGTGTGTATCACACGTGACAGTACTGTCATTACTTAGTTACTTGTTAGCTCCGTAGATCATAATTGTGAACTTTTGCTATCTTCGTCTTGTACCCCATCTGTATGCGTCTAGAGTAAATCTCAAAATCTCACGTTAAAGTGTGAGAACGTTTTCAAATTGTTTTCGTTGCGTGTGTCTGAGGCAGAACGTAGGTTCCATAGCAATATTTACCTAGTTGGATGTGGAAAACCGCGTAAAAACCACAATCCTGCTAGCTCGCTCACTGGCACTCGTTGATTTGGGCCCGTTCGCTCCTTCAAATCCCGGAAGCAGGGCGTTAACGCGCTCGGCTAGGCACGGGGTAATTGTGATCTCTCGGTATGAGACAGCCGTAAGCCGGGCGCATCACGACCTTTATTTTCTAAGGTGGTCGGAAAATAAGAGATGCTGCGCCCTACTAACGATAGACTCGGTTTAAGCGCCCCAGGATTTTACAACAGGTTTTATAAGATCCCTTGTGAGTGCGAATGCAACTACAGCGGGCAGTCTATCTCTATCGTTGCCGACCGTTACACCTAACTCACAAATTGAAAACTTAACTAATCAACATCTCCTGTGCACACGTTCACAAAGAAATACCTAATATTGTATGATGAAACTAAAATCTTGCGTCACTCTTCTACACACTGGGATCCTGTTACTAAAGAAGCAGTAGAAACTAGAACTTGCGAGAACATCTTAAACCGGGACTGCGGTTGTAAACTTAGTGGTGCATGGAAGCGAGCTGAACGCTGGGAAGACAGAAGAAATGCGCTGAATTGTTTTTCGTTCCTACGGGAGCTCCACCAGTGCAGACATGGGTACAGTCTCTTGCAGCATGATGTAATGATGACGTGCACCAAGCAGTCATAAACCGTTTATGCGCTATAAATGAATACGACAGCAGTAGCGACGGTAGTTATTTCCTCCTGACGAGGAAATGGACGATTTCGTCGACAGTTTCACTCAGCTTTGGGACGGGAAGAAAATTGAACGTGTTTTATACAAGGATGTCGTCACAAGAAGCTCCACTAAATTGTTTAAAGAACTGTTTAGAATAGGTTTTAGAGAAGACATTGCATATTAACCGCATTACACATTCCTGCGGTAAAATGTCGGGAATATGATGGCAAAATATATTAGTGAATAGGAATTGATGAAGTCAGTCAACCACACTACTGGCCATTAAAATTGCTACACCAAGAAGAAATGCAGACTATAAACGGGTATTCATTCGACAAATATATTATACTAGAACTGACATTTGGCTACATTTTCACGCAATTTTGGTGCATAGATCCTGAGAAATCAGTACCCAGAACAACCACCTCTGGGCCTAATAAAGGCCTTGACACGCCTGGGCATTGAGTCAAACAGAGCTTGGATGTCGTGTACAGGTACAGCTGCCCATGCAACTTCAACACGATACTACAGTTCATCGAGAGCAGTGACTGGCGTATTGTGACGAGCCAGTTGCTCGGCCACCATTGACCAGTCGTTTTCAATTGGTGAGAGATCTGGAGAATGTGCTAGCCAGGGCAGCAGTCGAATATTTTCTGTATCCAGTAAGGCCCGTACAGGACCTGAAACATGCGGTCGTGCATTATCCTGCTGAAATGTAGGGTTTCGCAGGGATCGACTGAAGGGTAGAGCCACGGGTCATAACACATCTGAAATGTAATGTCCACCGTTCAAAGTGCCGTCAATACGAATAAGAGGTGACCGAGACGGGTAACCAATGGCACCCCATACCATCACACCGGGTGATACGCCAGTACGGCGATGACGACTACACACTTCCAATGTGCGTTCACCGCGATGTCGCCAAACACGGACGCGACCATAACGATGCTGTAAACAGAAACTGGATTCATCAGAAAAATGACGTTTTGCCATTCGTGCACCTGTCACGCTCCTGTCTGTGATGCAGCGTCAAGGGTAACTGCAGCCGTTGTCTCGGAGCTGATAGTCCATGCTTCTGCAAACGTTGTCGAGCTTAAAAATGTTCAAATGGGTCTGAGCACTATGCGACTTAACTTCGGAGGTCATCAGTCGCCTAGAACTTAGAACTAATTAAACCTAACTAACCTAAGGACATAACACACATCCATGCCCGAGGCAGGATTCGAACTTGCGACTGTAGCGGTCGCTCGGCTCCAGACTGTAGCGCCTAGAACCGCACGGCCGCTCCGACCGGCGTCGTCGAGCTGTTCGTGGAGATGGTTGTTGTCTTGCACACGTCTCCATCTGTTGAATCAGGGATCGAGACGTGGCTGCACGATCCGTTACAGCAGTGCGGATAAGATGCCTGTCATCTCGACTGCTAGTGATACGAGGCCGTTGGGATCCAGCACGGCGTTCCGTATTACCCTCCTGAACCCACCGATTCCATATTCTGCTAACAGTCATTGGATCTCGACCAACGGGAGCAGCAGTGTCGCGATACGATATACTGCAATCGCGATAGGCTACAATCCGACCTTTATCAAAGTCGGAAACGTAATGGTACGCATTTCTCCTCCTTACAGGAGGCACCACAATAACGTTTCAGCAAGCAACGCCGGTCAACTGCTGTTTGTGTATGAGAAATCGGTTGGAAACTTTCCTCATGTTGTAGGTGTCGCCACCGGCGCCAACTTTGTGTGAATGCTCTGAAAACCAAACCTTTTGCCTATCACAGCGTCTTCTTCCTGTCTGTTAAATTTCGCGTCTGTAGCACGTCATCTTCGTGGTGTAGCAATTTTAATCATCTTCGTGGTGTAGCAATTTTAATGGCCATTAGTCTATTATGTTTTTTTCTCTTTTTTTGAGTGCATATTTTCTGTTCCTTCGAAAGAACAGACAACACTCAGATCCCGCAGTTGTGACACATTTTTTGTAAATTAAAGGGGGATCACTGCTATCAGTTATAGTGGGACATTAAAGGAATCAGCGGTGACGAGCGAAAATGTGTACGTGCTGTATGTTTTCATTTACAAACGCTCCTGTTATCAATAATGCAAAGTTTGCGGAGCTTAGAAGTTTAAGAGCATCTAGTATATTGGACTTTTAGCTCAGGTTCTTACCAACATAAATGTAAATTTGTTTAGTATAGTGTATATCATTCATCGATCTTTCTCGTGCGTTATTTCTAATGGTATGGCCACGGCTTGCGCAGTATAGAAAAGTGTGTATTGTGTTTCATCTGAATTCAGTGACGGTCTACTCCAAGAAAACCAGTCTACAGTTTCCAACAAAAAATCTATTTGCAATTTGTAGTGTTGAAATTTTTGCATCAGGCTTCGTTATAAAACTTGCTTACGTCAAACAGAGAAGTCTTTCAACATATTGGAAACAGTATAGAAGATAATTTATAGTTTAAGATTATCCATTACAGATCTTTTAGAACCCATGACTGTTTATTCAGGGGAAGTACATAAACTACAGCCAGTCAGTTTTTGAAATAGTTGTTTATTCATTCCATAAATCAGTTTTAGAACCTTTCCAGGCTATCTTCAGACGGTTTTTCGATAGTTACAAAGTGCCGACTGCTGGTTTGCGACTGTATAGGTGGCTTTTGTTATTAGTACCCATCTGTCTGCTTCCATTGTGGTGGACAGCTGGTACCAAATGCTAGATGCTGACAAAGTTTGGTTATCGCAGTGTATATGCACACACACTGTGTGAAAGTAAGTGATGTGATACCAGCTGTCTATCACAATAGAAGCAGACACATGGATACTGACAACAAATGAGCCGCTCGTACTGTCGCAAGCCAGTACCCAGCATTATGCTTGAAGTTGATATGTAAATTTTGGAAAACCAGCTACAGATGACCCTGTAAAGGGTTCAAAAATTGGCTCATGGAATGAATAAATAAGTATTTCCAAAAACTGACTGGTTGCTGTTTTGTGTATCTACATTCGATAATTTACGGGATGACAGTTATTGAACTACAGGAAATAAAATCGTCGGAACTTCTGAACCGTTTGCGTTAGGACGTTCAAACTGTATTCTTGCCTGCGGCGCATCATGGGTATTTGTATGCGCATGTGCACACGCCTTGTTGTTTCATTTGTATGGGTTCGTTAGTAAAGAAAATTGGCGCGTTTGTAGGACTCAGAATCCTCATTTCGTGACTGAAATGTCTCTTTAGCCTCAATGGGCGACAAGGTGACTACCGAACGGTACGTGAAGGTTTTGGAAGATGATTCCATTCCAATTATCCAAAGTGACCCTGATTTCGACAAGATGTGGTCCATGCAAGACGGAGCTCGACCCCATCGATGGAGAAGAGTGTTTGATGTCCTGGAGGAGCACTGTGGGGTATCCAGAGGCCACTGTCTTGGGCCTCCATTGGCCACCGTATTCTCCAGATATGAACACGTGCGACTCCTTTGTGTGGGGCTGTATTGAAGGCAAGGCGCACACCAGTAATCCCCAAACCATTGCTGAGCTTAAAACAGCTATTCAGGTCATCGACAGCCTCGATGTTCCCTCACGTCGGCGGGCCATGCAGAATTTCGCTATTTGTCTGCTCCACATCATCGCCATTGGTGGCAGCTATACCGAACATGTAACCAAAATCCGAATATCTGTAGTGACGTTTACATGCTGGATAAGGTGTGTGCATGCCGTAGTTTGTAACTAATTTACGCTTTTTTCGTATAGTTCAATAATTGTCATCCTATATATGTAACAAGAACAAGACGTGAAACAGTGTAGAGCTCTGTAAGGATTATTCCCCATTCTGAAAATGCTCCTGCGTTGTGAACGTTTCTCGGATTTTATAGTGTGACACCCTGCATTCTTCTAGTTTCGAGAGGATGAAAGCGAGTGAGATCTATGATCCGAGAATATTTGTGCTCCTCTGCAGAATATCGTGTATAGCACAATCAGATATTTTTAGCAAGTCACAGGAATTAAAAAATTAGGAGTTGATAATGTTTTGTTATTCAGATTTTGTAAAACGTGATTTGTGAACTGAAAAATGTCGAATCAAGCTTACAGTAGGTTTCATAACGAATGGCAAATATATCGAGAAATAATAGTATAGATATTTACAGGTGTTTATTTTTGTGGTCGCAGATTTGCAGTAGCTGTTAAAAGCCGTCAACGGCCATTACATCATTAGATTTTACAGCTTTCGCAGACGAGATATATATCGACCAACTATTAATCTGTATTCCCTCACAAACTGTAATATAATATATTACGATTTGAGGTACGGAAATTTCACACGTCAGAGAAAATAGACTCATTGCTGTAGCAATCTTGAGCGCTAACAGATCAGTGGGATTAACTCTCTGCTGTTACTCGTTTTCTATGTCCGAAGTGAAACGAAGTATTTCATAATTTATTCTGGAGAGTATCATGAAGAATCTACAGTCTTGTACAGGGTGAGACAATTTCGGCTTTACGAGTTTTGATTTCATCATTGGAACATCTCTAGATTTGGTAATTAGCGGCGGTCCATGGTCAGTCGTTGCAGAATAGAGACAATCTGGTATATTACCCAAATCAATTTCAATGCAACATGCAAGCTTACGATGGACTAGAAAATAGAGTGTTGCTGATAACCTAAAAGGAAAGAATAATTATTTATCTTACAATTAATTTTACTTACCGTTTACTTCCTTTATTGAAAGGACTGCAGACTATTATTTATTGATATATAAAGGATACCCCAGGGAAAGATTATAGCAACTTGTATTAAGCGGATTGGACTTGCTAGTAGACTATACGATTGATACTCAGTTTAATACTATTTCGAAGTGGGATATTTTAGTATCACCGCCTACGTATTACTAAAATTGACAATAAAGATATCTTAGAAAAATATGAAGAAGACGCGCGTAAATTGTGGCGACGAACACGCAAGAGAACATTTAGACTTGCTCATCATCAGCAGCGGAGTACTCTTCAGCTCCTAACGTTTCGTCCAGAGCTGCGCTGGACATCTTCAGAGGGGTGTTTCTCCTCCGGTGAGTCTTGCCGACTGACGGGTCGGACGTCTGAGAGCGACTTATATATCGTAGAAAGTGGGCGTGGTCAGAGTTACACGTGATATGCAAAGATAATCTTTGTCAGAGATAAAACTTAACTACCGATCGTAATCTCGGCAAGACTCACCGGAGGAGACACACCCGTCTGAAGATTTCCAGCGCAGCTCTGGACGAAACGTTAGGAGCTGAAGAGTTTCATGGACCACGACCTTAAATCCCGGAAGGTTTACCAGAAGATGTGTCATCCGGTCGTGAAAGCCTTCATACTATTATAGCACAATTTAAAACCAAATATCAGAAACAGGACAACTTTCCACAAATATTACTTGCTACCGTTAGAATGCAAAGTGCGATATAATCTCCAAATTCGTATGCCTCGTTGGTAATACTGCAAAATTTTTGCCTAATAAAATTGTGAAAGACGTCTGTTTCAGCCACGCTCCATGCCCTGTAAATGCAACGTTGTCCCCCTCGATGGCTGCGAGCACACTGGACTCGCATTCGGGAGGAGGACTGGACTAGTCAGACCCGCGTCCGGTTATCCAGATTCAGGTGATTTACCTAAATCGCTCCAGGCAGTTGCCTGGTTGGGGGGAGGGGGGTGGGGGCACGGCCCATTTCCTTCCCCATCCTTGATACAAACCGAGCTTGCGTTCCGTCCCTAATGACCTCGATGTCGACGGGATATTGAACCCAATCTTCCTTCCTTCCTTCGATATCTGCGGGGTCAGCGCAGAAGATTGCGAACGCAAGCGCCCTGGCTCGATTCCCGGCAGGATGGGCGATTTTCTCCGCTCGGGGTCTGGGTATTTATTTGTCCTTATGTACGTATCGTCGTAACTAAGACAGCCGGATCCAGTACACTGACGTATCGTCTTTTCATTACTGACATTGCTGGACTGGCGCGAACTGAAAGCCAATTAAGAGAAAGTGACGTCAGTAAGCACTTGCCTCCCTCAAAGATTTGTAACCACTTATCGTCCTACAGTGGTAATACACATCAGGTGTAAACTGTGAGTAATGTCTTAACGTGTCGTCCGGAGTGGGCCATTAGGGGAACTTCGAGTCTGATTGTGAGTTTGTTCTCGTGGCGGCACACAGAGGATCGTTTCGAACTCGGCATTCTTCCCTCTACGCTCGTTTCTTCCGCTTACTACTATGATGCCTAGTGGTGGTAGAATAGACCCTAGTGTTGTGATACTTAACAGCCCAGTTAATTCAACTGCATTTATCAAATGGTTCAAGTGGCTCTAAGCACTGTGAGACTTAACATCTGAAGTCATCAGTCCCCTAGACGTAGAACTACTTAAACCTAACTAACCTAAGGACATCACACACATCCATGCCAGTAGCAGGATTCGAACCTGCGACCGTAGCAGTAGCGCGGTTCCGGACTGATCAACTGAATTTATCATGACTTATGGTGAAATGGTTGCTATCTCACATTCTTGCGCTGCATTTACGTAATCGTACGTTATTGAGATTTCAGATTATGCCGCTTTAGATTTCTCTCCGTTTGCAAAACCGTTTAAGGTGCGAAATGTAAGGTCTTTGTTTCTCCACTCAGGTCTTCAAAACACGTGGTATTAAAATCCAATTATTGGGTTTGTGCAAGAGTTTGTAGCATCTTTCCCTAGTTTTAATAAAAACAACAGATACGCATAACAGAGACGTTAATTATCAATAGTATGTTCTCCTTCACTATTTACAACAGTCCGTCAGTTTCCTTCACTATTTACAACAGTCCGTCAGCGTTGGGGCTCCTTTCCGATTCAGATACCGTAGAAATAGCGTGGTTCTGAGGCGAAGAACGCGTCGAACCATGGTCGGAACTCATTTTCATCCGGAAACAAAGTTCCTTGAAGGTTGTTCGACAGAGAACGGGAAAGGTGGAAATCTGAGGGCCCAAGATCAGGTGAATTAGGCGCGTGCGGAAATGACTCCTAAACAGTGTTTTCTGTCAACCCAACAGAATACGGGCGGGCGTTATCGTAGAGTAGCATTGCTTCACGCACTCTTCCTGGGTGGTGCTCTTGGATTGCGTGTGCACCACGTCTCTGTTCTTGACAATAAATGTAAACAGTGATGGGTACACTTCAGAGAACAATTTTTAGCACGTAACACTATCACTTTTCCGCCATATGCATTAGTATCTGGTGGATGCGCACAGGTTTTTATATCCTGATTCTTTGTTTGAGTTCAACCATTCCTTTGTTTTCCTCATGTTAGCGTAAAGACACCATTTCTCGCCACAAGTAACGATACTGGATAGGATTGTTCGATGTTGTTCAGAGCCAATTGATGACGAAGAAGCAGAGATGCCTATATGTGGCCACACAGTTTTGAGCATGAGGTACCCGTACATCGGATTTTTGAACCTTCCGCATTGCATGCGGCTGTCGCACTGGAGTTGAATCATCACCTCCTCCCGAACAGGCCATGAAGGCCCAAAGGTACCGACCAGCCGCCGTGTCAACCTCAGCCTACAGACGTCACTGGATGCGGATATGGAGGGACATGTGGGCAGCACACCGCTCTCCCGGCCGTATGTCAGTTTCCGAGACCGGAGCCGCTACTTCTCAATCAAGTAGCTCCTCAGTTTGCCTCACAAGGGAGGTTGAATCATCACAGTTCATCACATTTGACAGTTCTCGAGTACAATGACGTGGATCCTTCTGTATTGGTTTAACCCTTTTAAACGATCTTCATCAAACCCCAAAAGTCTTCCTGACCGTAGAGAGTCACTAATATCAAAACGATCCTCCTTAAAACGAGAAAACCATTTCCTTGCCGTGATCTGTCCAATGGCATTGTCCCCATACACGGCGAAAATGTTTGTGGCTGCCTCCGCTGTTATCACCCCTCTGTTGACAGGTAGAAGTATATGTTCCAATTTCTCCAATTTCCACTTCATTTCCTAGCGTAAACAGCTTCATTCACTGTCTCCAAATGACCAAATGACAATATCTAAAAACAAATGGCAACAGTGAACTACAAATAAAAAGTTAAAGTCGATAAACAAACGCATAGCAGCCGGAATACATGCAAAACAAAAACGCTACTAACTTAAGCACAAACCTAATTATTTCAGTCATTGAATGCTTCAAGTTGCTTGGCTCACTGCTCTCCCACTAATCAAAAAATATTTTGGGCGTTATTGCTAAAATATGTTTATTTTATTTTATCTGTTGTATACGGATGGTAGTGTAAAGACGCAAATCTATTTAATTGAGATATTTATGACAGGTGTTATCGTGTATTCAGTTAGCGAACATTATCCAAGGTGTGAATATATTATCGGACTTTTACGAGCTTATTTCCATTTTCTTTAGTCCATGTTCAAATTAACCTTACACCTACTCGATACCTCCACAAATGTTCACTTTGGAACTTCTTTCTAGAGTGTACTGTATTTACTTCAATTGCATTCAAAGGCGAGAGGAATAAGCTGCCTTAAGCATTAAGAAGAATTTTATTGAGCAAGGTTGAGCTTCAAGACAACAGCCATTGAAATGAGATACATTGAGATGAATTCTCCTGCTACATTAGCTCAGGTCTTATCAGTTTTCTAGGTTTTGTGGCTAACGGAGAGCAAAGACATTTGCATTGCATGAATTGGCCTTATAAGAGGCAATTCATATATGTGTGTAGTTAGTCGCTATATGAGGTGTATTGCAAGTATTATAGTTTCAGTTTTATCTTGGACAATAGTTGCTAAAAGATCCCTTCTATTGGTCCGTTGTGCCATGCGAAAGTTCTCGCCACTACAAAACATAAAAACAAAGTTTGTCAGACTGTATTTATCCACATATGGGTCAGATTTTATTGGAAATTGAAAATTTATGGTATGATCCTATGGGACCAAACTGTTGAGGTCATCGGTCCCTAAGCTTACAACACTACTTACTCTAACTTAAACTAACTTTCGCTGAGGACAAAACACACACACACACACACAAGCACACACACACTCATTCCCAAGTGAGGACTCGAACCTCCGACGGGGAGAGCGGCGCGAACCATGACAAGACGCCCTAGACTGCGCTGCTCAGACTTTATCTAGCGTGGTAATCTATCAATCAGGACACAGTCCCTGTTGAACGCACATGTGAAAGTAAATAATAGTGGAAGTGTTTCAACTGCACTGTCGCTCCTTTCTATTGATCAGTGTGAGTCAGTGGCCTGAAGTCGGTGCATCACCTTGCATAGACATTTTCCTGAATCACTTCCCGAACTTTCTCTATGATGTAAAAACGCACACTGCTATTAAGTGGAACGTGACTGTTCCTAGTCACGTAACGCCACAGTTAGCGCAAGAGCCGAGAATATAGATCGCTTTGTCGAGGGATTATTGTCATAAGTGTTCCAGAAACCAAGGCCCTAATCAGACAAGCGTGATAAACACGAAAATCTTGTCCAGAAGTCGCTCGCATTCTTGTGTAAACTTGGTTCTACGTGTGCACTAAGAAGTGCCTATATCTAAGAAATCTTCGACACCTCACAGCAGCTAAGCCATGACTCATTAATTAATTGTTTAAAGGAAGTTTCTGTCCACTTCTAGCTTTAAAATACACAATGTTTTCATTCATGTCGTCTGAAGTAACTGTAAATAGCAAATTGTGCGTGGTAGGACTAGGGGTACACTCTTAGAATTTCTGGACTCATCATGGATAAAATGTAAGGAACGAAAGGTTTTCTAAGTTTGAACATAAGTCAGACTGCAGTTTTGAGAGTCAAGGGAAATGACAGAGAGGGAGGAACTACTCTATTTTTTTTTTAATCCACGTTCTACGTTGAGTAAGTAGTTAAGGAAACAAAGGAGAAATTTGTAAAGGAAACTGAAGTTAAGGGAGAAGAAGCAAGAATTTAACGGTTTGTCGATGACAATGTGACGGCAAATTACATAGAAAATTAGCTGAACGGAAAGGATAGTGTAGTGAAAGCAATTTGTAAGGTGAAAGCAATAAAATTAAAACAAGAATGATGGAGTAAAATTTAATTAAGTAAAGAAATACTGCGGAATGACATTAGGAATTGAGATGTTCATTGTAGTAAGTGAGGTTTGTTGTGCGGGCAGAAAAACAAATAAAGACGGCAGAAGAAGAGAACACACATAATTCACACTTGCAATAGAAAGAAAACGTTCCCGAAAGAAAGAAATCTGTATTTTATCATCGAGTGCAAATTTAAATCGACAAGTGTCTTCCGGAGGCATTAGTCTGGAATATAGCTAAAAAAAAAATGGTTCAAATGGGTCTAAGCACAATGGGACTTAACATCTGAGGTCATCAGTCCCCTTAGACTTAGAACTGCTTAAACCTAAGTAACCTAAGGACCTCACGTACATCCATACCCGAGGCAGGGTTCGAACCTGCGACTGCAACACCAGCGCGGTTCCAGACTGAAGCGCCTAGAACCGCTCGGCCACAGCGGCCGGCTGGAATATAGCCTTACGCGGAAACTAAACATGAACGGTAAACAATACAGGCGAAAGGAGGTTAGATGCTTTTGAAATGCAGTGAAGCAGAAGAATGATTAAGAAAATCTGGGTAGACGAGATACTTAATGAAGGGATACAAATACGAATAGGGGTGAACAGTGGCTTTTAGCTCAACTTGACTAAAAGGAGGGATAGGTAATTAGGAAAAATTATGAGACATTATGGAATAGTTAATTTTTTGATCAGTAGTTCAGCATTCAGGCTGACTGGATCGCAGTGTTAAAAGTCAAACATTAGGCGAGAAATAGCTTTATTGCTCGTATGACACGTTTCGGAATTTATCCATCATCAGACATCCAGGACTGATTGCTACACGTAAATATGGCGTTTCAAGTTGAATGTGAAACAAAAATTCACAGACTAGTCTTCAAATGTGTGTTTCATATACAATTTGAAACGCCGTATCTGTATGCACCAATCACTCCTGGATGTCTGATGATGGATAAATACCGAAACGCGTTATATGAGCAGTAAAGTAATTCCTTACGGCCATGTCAGCCGAATACAGAGCTACTGCTCATTGTAATTGGCTGCCTCTTCCTGCATGAAGTTGAGTCAGATTAACATTTGTTGATTTGGTAAAGCAGAAGGGGAACATTTAACAAGGCCAAATGGATGTCGGCAGATATAAACATACTCGCACACGACATTCTATCGTGGACAGCTGAATCAACCAGACTTTCGGATTGGAGACAACAACAATACTTTATGGTAGAGACTTAAACGTCGTGTTAGAAAAAAAAATCGTTCAAATGGCTATGAGCACTATGGGACTTAACATCGTGTCAGAAAGTAAGCTCTTATGGCTCTACGTAGGCTGCTGGGATTTAGGAGGGGCTACTAGGGGAGGGGAACTGTCGTATCGCCCTCGAATCATTCCAGGCTTTGTACCAGCAGACTTCTCCGAATATCTTGTGGTTCTGCTGCCATAAACCTGCTTGTTAAATGGCCGGAAGAGCAAGCTATCTATGGGAACCGGCGAGGGTCTGGCTGCACGTGATTTACTGCGACACTATGGGCGGCAAGTACTGGAAAACTCTCGACTGCTGGGAGATATCCATCTCTGCGGGTCACTGAGTAACCAACTTGTATGGCGGGCGCCTTACTTCCTGTGCCGATGTCCAGCTGTCTGTGTTGAAAATAGCCTTATAGCGTCATTTTGTGTGTGATCCCCCTTAAGCCAAACAAGAATATATATTCAGAACGATTCTTATATGTAACTTATTACGTGTGAATCAATCTATATTCACTACGAGATAATATGAGGGTTGGAACTTAAATAGTGGCAACTATTTAATCACAACCGATACATAAGAGTTACGTGTTTGCACCTGTTACTGTTCTTCAAAGTAATCACCAGCGTTGTGTAGAACCCGTTGCCAGTGACGTGGAAGGCGTAGTATGCCGTTAGCAGAGCCTGTTCTGTTGATGGTGCAAATGGAGCGGTCTACTGCCTGTCGAATTTCTGGAACAGTTCTGAAGCGAATGGCACAAAGTGGTTCCTTCGTCTTCGGAATCAAATCAAAGTCTCAAGGACTTAAGTCCGGGGAGTATGGTGGATGGTACAGTACTTCCCGGTCCCATCGACCGAACAGAGCAGCCACAGCTTGAACTGTATGCGCCCGCGCATTGTCGTGCGAAATGATAGGTGGGCTTGATTCAATTGCTCTGAGCACTATGGGATTTAACATCAATGGTCATCAGTCCCCTAGAACTTACAACTACTTAAACCTAAATAACCTAAGGACATCACACAACACCCAGCCATCACGAGGCAGAGAAAATCCCTGACCCCGCTGGGAATCGAACCCGGGAACCCGGGCGTGGGAAGCGAGAACGCTACCGCACGACCACTAGATGCGGGCTGATAGGTGGGTCGTGGAGAAAGTGTTGCCACTTCTTTCGCAAAGCTGGTCGCAGGTGATGCTCCAAAAACGAACAGTAATACTGTGCATTGACGTTCTGTCGGGGGGGGGGGGGGGGGGGGGGGGGGGGGGGGGGGACGTAATGTGTTAAGATAACACCATCACAGTCGTATACGAGAATCACCATAACTTTCACCATACTGGGGCTCTGACGGACTTTCGACTTCGGCGGCGACCCATAATGACGCCATTCATTGGACTGTCGTTTCAGTTTTGGCTCGTACGATGTGGCCCATGCGTTATCCAGTGTTACAATACGGCGTAAGAAAGCCTCTCCTTCGAGCTGATAGCGTTCCAAGTGCGTCTGAGCAGCGTCGTAACGCATACATTTCTGCATTTTCGTGAAATCATGCGGAACCCATCGCGGTGCAATTTTTCGCATGCCCAGGCGTTCGCTCAGGATGTGAATCACTGTCGTATGCTATAATCCGGTTTCGTGGGCGAGCTCACGAATCGTATGGCGTCGATCACTGTCCATTAACGTGGCAACAGCATGCACTTCTTCAAAGACGCTACGACGACCTGCCCGATGCACGTCTACCACAGTTTGCCGGCCTCCGTTGAAGGCTTTTACCCGAAGTGCCACTGTTCTGTACGGCAATGCCGGTCCCCGCACGCCTCTTGAAAATCTTGATGACACTGTCGTGCTGTACGACCTCTGTCACGTTCAATCTTGGTCCAACTCCGTTGTTTCTGTTTCGAAAACATAGTGACACCGTTACGTTAGACCGCTCGCTCACAAGTGACTGTGTTTCGCTCGATGGTGCGCACACCGGCGATGTGGGATTGGCGAGTCCATTTGCTCAGAAGTAAGGTAGGTATGTCAACAACGTGTTCTATCAGCGACAATAGTAGATTCCATTGCATAGTGTCTCCACAGCAGTGTTGCCACTATTTAAATTACAACCTACGTATATGCATATTGTAATATCATTTATCGACAGTAAACAAGTAATACAGCGATAAAGTATAAACCCACTTTCATGTAAACCAGCAATCATCGGTGCTCCGAAATTGTTTTGTAATTGTCCTCCCTTCCATTTCTGGATGCCGGCTAGGGTAGACGTAAGTGCGATGTAGTCTGTTGCCATTTGAAGTAATAACCATTGTGTGAGCTAAAATTGGTTTTATTAGAGTCTTGAGCATACTGCTATTCCTTTCCTGATAAATGAAATAGGAAAATATAATATCTGGCCGCTTAACCCGAGCTGGAGACGGTATACATTCAGAGATGCAGCGATCGCTGCCTTCAGCGCGATATCGTTAAACGTTCTGTTGGTCAAACTAAATCTGCATTTTATAACGAAGTTCAATAACCTTTTTTGGAAAGCATTTTACGTGCACATGATAATATCATTTAACTTGCATGGTCAAGCGTCATAAAGTACACCAACGACCAACTTCACACTTTGGCCTGTACTTTTACATGGAACTGATAAAAACAACAAAGGAGGATAACTTAATAGGAAATACTATAAGCAGAGTCTCATATTTAAACGATTCAACACCTTTGATAAGGAAAGAAATTTAGACCCACAGAAATTTTGAACCTGTTTCTTTTTGTTGAATGTTTAAAATTGCATAACTCTGTCAAAAGCTAACTAAAGCACGAAAGGAATGCTTTGTCCTGCAGTGGATTTCACTTACGAAAGCTCCGATGCCTTGATGAAATGATGGAGCAGATATTTGTCGTACTTACGTCTGTCCTCTGTGTCTGTTTCTCAGTTTGGCACAATGGTGCGACCGCAAAGATGCGAAACGGCTTTTACGATCCTCACTGGTCGCGTCCTCCACAACTACTCTGACTTTTGTAGCCATTCTCTCACCACTATCCATCCTGGGACGGTGAAATAATAGAAAAGATGCAATCGAATCAAACACGTGCGGTACTTTCACCAATTAAGGTGTTATACACTTGAGCGTTTACAATGGCCTGCATTACTGAACAGTTGAAACGGTGCGTGGTCCCATTCGTAGGTCGTCTGACAGCTTCCAGGGGCAATAAAAATTGATTTTCATTGTTTGGTATAATTAATGACAGACTTTAACAATTTAAAATGCGACCGTAATCTGTTCATTAAGAGGTATAATAGTACGTTAAAGGTTTGACACAATAAGAACAAGTACCATAACTGGAAAGTGTGTGTATGTTTCGAGGAGCGTCACTGGTGCCGCGCGGATTACCCGACTACTTTTCACCTAGTGTTTCAAAATGAGAGCACTTAGCGACTTCCGCGACTCTGAAAGCATAAATCTGAAGCCTTTTATATTGTCTCGTTGACATACGTGACTCCCCCCCCCCCCCCCTCGTCACCCCTTTCGGAGCGCACTCACACAAAATAATGAAGGGGAATGCTTATAGCTTACTACGTTCTCGCTGTTCGTGCAATAAAACGTCAGCATGAGAAATGACGTTTTAATTGATTACTTCCTTATCACTAATTCCATTCGCACATTCCACATATACAGGGTGAAACCTAACGTTACCGCTGGATATATTTCGTAAACCACATCAAATACTGACGAACCGATTCCACAGACCGAACGTGATGAGAGGGGCTAGTGTAATTGTTTAATACAAACCATACAAAAATGCACGGAAGTATTTTTTTAACTCAAACCTACGTTTTTTTTTAAAATGGTACCCCTTTAGTTTTGTTAGCACATCTGAGCATATAAACAAATACGTAATCAGTGCCGTTTGTTGCGTTGTAAAATGTTAATTACATCTGGAGACATTGTAACCTAAAGTTGACGCTTGAAACCTCCGACGTTCAGTTGCGTATTGTAACAAACACGGGCCACGGTCGGCGAGTAGCATCTGCAGGGACATGTTTACGGTGACGACCGTGTTTACGAGTGTGGCTGTAGTGCACTGTTGTGGTTTGGTCTAGCTGTCGCAGTGTCTGCATGTAGCACTTGCTGCTATTGTTATTCTGCATTCGTCTCCGCACGCAGACCAACTATAGTACACCGTGTTGCCAGACGTCTGTGATAGTGTAGTGTTGTAGGAACTGTGACCATGGTGTATTCGAACTCTGAAAAGGCGGAGATGATAATAATCTATGGCGAGTGTCGACGAAATGCAGCTGAGGCCTGCAGGGTGTATGCAGAACGATACCCGGACAGAGAGCATCCAAGGTGCCGCTCATTGCAAAACATTTGCCGCCAACTGTATGCAACAGGTATGGTCGTAGCAGGCAAACGGGTCCGTAACAGACCCGTCCCAGGAGAAGCGGGTGCAATTGGTGTGTTAGCTGCCGTTGCCATGAACCCACACGGGACATTGCGAGAGCCGGTGGACTGAGTCAAAGTAGTGTCATGCGCATATGCATCGTCACCGCTTTCACCCGTTTCATGTGTCGCTACATCAGCAATTACATGGTGATGACTTTAATCATCGAGTGCAATTCTGTCAATGGGCATTAACAGAGAATGCGTTGCAGTTCTACCTGCGTACCGATGAAGCCGGTTTCACAAACCACGGGGCAGTGAATCTACGGAACATGCATTACTGGTCCGTGGACAATCCTCGCTGGCTCAGACAGGTAGAGCGACAGCGACCGTGGACTGTAAATGTATGGTGCGGAATCATTGGCGACCACCTCATTGGTCCTCACTTCATTGAACGGACCCAAACAGCTGCAGCACACATCGCTTTTATACAGAATGATCTGCCAACGTTGCTCGAAAATGTCCTACTGGAAACGCGTCGACCTATGTGGTATCAGCATGATGGTGCACCTGCACATTCCACAATTAACACTAGGCTGACCCTTGACAGCATGTTCGACGGGCGATTCATAGGACGTGGAGGACGCATAAATTGGCCAGCCCGTTCTCCTGATCTTACGCCTCTGGACTTCTTTCTGTGGGGCACGTTAAAGGAGAATGTGTACCGTGATGTGCCTACAACCCCAGAGGATATGAAACAACGTATTGTGGCAGTCTGCGGCGCCTTTACACCAGATGTACTGCGGCTTGTACGACATTCATTACGCCAGAGATTGCAATTGTGTGCAGCAAATGATGGCCACCACATTGAACTTCTATTGGCCTGACATGTCTGGATACACTCTATTCCACTCCGTAATTGAAAACGGAAACCACGTGTGTACGTGTACCTCACCCCTCATGGTAATGTAGATGTGCGTCAGTGAAAAAGACCAATAAAAAGGTGTTAGCATGTGGACGTAATGTGCTGTTCCAGTCTCTTCTGTACCTAAGGTCCGTCACCGTTCCCTTTGGATCCCTACGTAATTCGGTGCTCTCCGATACACACGATCGAACAGCGGAGGACTGGTACTCAAGCGTCAACTTTAGGTTACAATATATCCGGATGTAATTAACATTTTACAATGCAACAGACGGCACTGATTACGTATTTGTTTATATGTTCAGATTTCCTAACAAAACTAACGGGGTTCCATTTTAAAAACAAACGTAGGTTTGTGTTAAAAAAACATACTTCCGTGTATTTTTTTTATTGTTTGTATTAACCAGTTAAGCTAGCCCATCTCCTCACGTTCGGTCTGTGGAATCGATTCGTCAGTATTTGATGTGGTTTACGAAATATATCCAGCGGTAATGTTAGGTGACTCACCCTGTATAAGTTAATGCACTTGAAAAATTATATCATGGACATAGTTCGGGAGATATGTCGTCATAAACGTTGAGATTTCTGATAAAATAACTTTTCTTAATACGGAGTTGTTGAAGCTGTTTTATTCGTGAGTGTTCAGTTCTTTAGAGAATCGTAGTTTTAGTGAAGGGGGTGTTACTGGTTTGTTACTAACTATGTTAGTTTTATGAACTGGTCTAGAATATTCATCATAGTTTGGATTCGCAGCTTTGTATCTTTAGTGTTTGCAATTAAAATTGTTGGATGTAAGATCCGCCACTTATGTAAAACACCGTTTTCTTCAAGTTGCCAAAGATGTTTCAGCACCTCTGTACCATCATCATTGGGTTTCTGTTTCATTTAATCTGTAATATGAACATTTTTACTAAATTATTACAAAATTAGGGAAATAATTAGTTCAAAAAACTGTTTGTTTCTGTTAGTTATACCTTCACATTCGGTCTGCATGATTTTTCAGAACCATTTGCGTATTATTGCGTACTGGTAGCTTGTGATATGCAACCAAACGATATTGATGAGAAATTTTGTAGAGAGGAAAAGTATAATTCTATGCTTTAAAGGTAATTTAGTTTTTCGCGCATATTTTCTTTCTCACTTACGTTTTTTTGTGGCGAGCCCTAATTTCTCAGTATCCTAATGAGGTATTGTGAAGCACCAATTATCCAGTGTTAAAACTTATATCCAAATCATACATTTTCCACCATGGGTTGCTGATCGACACTTCGTTTACCAACCGCACTGTAGAACGCCTAGAAGACTGAACTTTTTTTTTGAGTCATCGGTCTGCTGACTGGTTCGATGTGTCCCGCCACGAATTCCCTTCCTCTGCCAACCTCTTCGTGTTAGAGTAGCACTTGCAACCTGTTGTTGTTGTTGTTGTGGTCTTCAGTCCTGAGACTGGTGTGATGCAGCTCTCCATGCTACTCTATCCTGTGCAAGCTTCTTCAACTCCCAGTACTTACTGCAGCCTACATCCCTCTGAATCTGATTAGTGTACTCATCTCTTGGTCTTCCTCTACAATTTTTACCCTCCACGCTGCACTCCAATGCTAAATTTATGATCCCTTGATGGCTTAGAACATGTCCTACCAACCGGTCCCTTCTTCTTGTCAAGTTGTGCCACAAACTCCTCTTCTCCCCCATTTCTATTCAATACCTCGTCATTAGTTACGTGATCTACCCATTTAATCTTCATCATTCTACTGTAGCACCACCTTACGAAAGTTTCTATTCTCTTCTTGTCTAAACAATTTATCGTCCACGTTTCACTTCCATACATGGTTACACTCCATACAAATACTTTCAGAAACGACTTCAAGACACTTAAATCTATACTCGATGTTACCAAATTTCTCCTCTACAGAAACGCTTTCCTTGCCATTGCCAGTCTACATTTTATATCCTCTCTACTTCGACCATCATCAGTTATTTTTCTCCCCAAATAGAAAAATTCCTTTACTACTTTAAGTGTCTCATTTCCTAGTCTAATACCCTCAACATCACCCGACTTAAACTCGACTACATTCCATTATCCTCGTTTTGCTTTTGTTGATGTTCATCTTATATCCTCCTTTCAAGACACTATCCACTCCGTTCAACTGCTCTTCCAAGTCCTTTGCTGTCTCTGACAGAATTACGGTGTCATCCGCGAACCTCAAAGTTTTTATTTCTTCTCCATGGATTTCAATACCTACTCCCAATTTTTCTTTTGTTTCCTTCACTGCTTGCTCAATATACAGATTCAATAACATTGGGGGGAGACTACAACCCTGTCTCGCTCCCTTCCCAACCACTGCTTCCCTTTCATGTCCCTCGACTCTTATAACTGCCATCTGGTTTCTGTACAGATTGTAAATAGCCATTCGCTCCATGTATTATGCCCCTGCCACCTTCAGAATTTGAAAGAGAGTATTCCAGTCAACATTGTCAAAAAGCTTTCTCTAAGTCTACAAATGGTAGAAATGTAGGTTTGCCTTTCCTTAATCTAGCTTCTAAGATAAGTCGTAGGGACAGTATTGCCTCACGTGTTCCAATATTTCTACGGAATCCAAACTGATCTTCCCCGAGTTCAGCTTCTACTAGTTTTTCCATTCGTCTGTAAAGAATTCGCGTTAGTATTTTGCAGTTGTGACTTATTAAACTGATAGTTCGGTAATTTTCACATCTGTCAACACCTGCTTTCTTTGAGATTGGAATTATTATATTCTTCTTGAAGTCTGAGGGTATTTCGCCTGCCTCATACACCTTGCTCACCAGATGGTAGAGTTTTGTCAGGACCGGCTCTCCCAAGGCCGTCAGAAGTTCTAATGGAATGTTGTCTACTTCCGGGCCCTTGTTTCGACTCAGGTCTTTCAGTGCTCTGTCAAACTCTTCCCGCAGTATCATATCTCCCACTTCCATTTGCAACCTACGTCCTCAATTATTTGCTTGATGTATTACCAATCTCTATTCTCCTCCTACAGCTTTTGCTCTCTGCAGCTCCCTCTAGTACCATGAAAGTCATTCCCTGGTAACTTCCTTCTCTTCCCGATTCTTCGCAGAACCTCCTCATTCCATACCTTATCAGTCCACCTAATTTTCAACATTCGTCTGTAGCACCACATCTCAAATGCTTCTATTCTCTTCTCTTCCGGTATTCCTACACTCCATGTTTCACAGTCATACAATGTTGTACCCGAACGTACATTCTCAGAAAATTCTTCTTCATATTAAGGTCTGTGTTTGACACTAGTAGACTTCTCTTTGCCAGGAATGCCCTTTTTTCCAGTGCTACTCTGCTTTTGATGTCTTCCTGCACCGTCCTTCATTGGTTATTTTGCTGCCTAGGTACCACAACGTTAATTTTATCTATTTCATGACCATCAGTCGTTATGCTGCATTTCTTGTTGTTCTCATCTCTACTACTTCTCATCAATTCCTCTTTCTCCGATTTGCTCTCTATCCTTACTTTGTACTCATTAGTCTGCTCGATCATTTCAGCAGATCACGTAATTCTTCTTCACTTTCACTAACGATAGGACTTGTGAAATACTCGTTACTCCGTTCTATAATTTTGCTGATGACCGGCAAACAATCCTCTGGCCTTCATAGAAAACAGCTTCAGCAAAGGGGCTCCGATTTCAGGAGGGAATTTACATATTCATTTACATATAAAGAATTTTATAATCATCTGTGTATTAAAAAAAAAAAAGACGTGATCTGCGGGAAGTGGCCGCGCGGTTAGAGGCGTCATGCACGGATTGCGCGGCCCCTCCCGCCGGAGGCTCGAGTCCTCCCTGTGCCGCGCGCGCGCTTGTGTGTGTGTGTGTGTGTGTGTGTGTGTGTTGTTCTTAATTTAAGTTAATCTAAGAAGTGTGTAAGTCTAGGGAGCGATGACCTCAGCAGTTTGGTCCGTTAGGAATTTACACAGATTTAAACTTTTTTCGAGGATGGGACCACTTTACAAACGGAAAAAAATACCAGCATTTACCTCTTTTATATCCTCGTGAAGCCTTAATTTGCAGGCTAGGATAAACAATTGTTGTTATAACCTGATAACAGTGAGTGGACGCTTCGATTTTATGTTGTGCAAATTACGACTTTATCGGAATTGGTGCAGTTTATTTCTATTATAATTATTAAATTGATTGCGTGACACATGATTATCTCAAATTTTCACGTATATGTTTTTCAAGTGCTCTATTTTTTGGAAATCGCTGTTTCTTGGGCGTTATGCTGAAGTAATATTCTCTTTACTGTTCGATGTTAATTATTGTTATAATGAAACTTTTAATATAACGTATCGTACTTAAATTTTTTTCTACAAGTAGTATCCCGTATCCCTGCTATGAACCATGGACCTTGCCGTTGGTGGGGAGGCTTGAGTGGCTCCGCAATACAAAGCCGTTCCATAAGTGCAACCACATTGGAGAGGTATCTGTTGAGAGGCCACACAAACGTGTGGTTCCTATAGAGGGGAAGCAGCCTTTTCAGTAGTTGCAGGGGCAACAGTCTGGATGACTGACTGATCAGGCCTTGTAATATCAACCAATACTTCCTTGCTGTGCTGGACTGCGAACGGTTGAAGCAAAAAGAAACTACAGGCTATTTTTCCCGAGGGCATTCAACTCAAGATTATGGTTACCTGATGATGACGTCTTCTTGGGTAAAATATTCCGGACTATCCCGGAGGTGAAATAATCCGGATCTCCATGCGGGGCTACTCAGGAGGATGTCGTTTACAGGAGAAACAAAAGTGGCGTTCTACTGATCGAAGTGTGAAAAGTCACATCTCTTAATTGGGCAGGTAGATTAGAAAATTTAAATAGTGAAATGTATTGGTTGAAGTTATACATAGTGGGAACAAGTGAAGTTCAGTGGAAGGAGAAACAGAACTTCTGATCAGATGAGAATATGGTTATCAATACAAACTCAAACTCGGGTTGTACAGGAGTAGGTTTAATAATGGATAAAGAAATAGGAATGCAGGTAAGCTGGTATGAACATCGTAGTGAATGCATTATGTATTCAAGATACACACAAAGCCAACACCCACCACAGTAATACAAATTTATTTGCCACAGATGATGAAGAGATTGAAGAAATATATGATGACAAAAAAAATTATGCAGATAGTTAAGGGAGACGAAAATTTAATATCGATGGGGGACTAGAATTCGATAGTAGGAAATCGAACAGAAGGAGAAATAGTAGGTGAATATAGACTGGGGGAAAGAAATCCAACAGAAAGCTGCCTGGCAGGATTTTTCCCAGAGCATAATTTAATCGTCGCTAACACTTGATTTAAGAATCATGACAGAAGATGGTATATGTGAAAGAGACCTAGACACACCCGAAGGTTTAAGATTTATTATATAATGGCAAGACAGAGATTTCGGAACCAGATTTTAAGTTGTAAAAATTACAAGGGGCAAATGTGGACTCTTACCACAATTTATTGGTTGTGAACTGCAGATTAAAACTGAAGACAATGAAACGGTAAGGGAATTAAGGAGATGGGACCTGGATAAACGGAAAGAACCAGATGTGGTTGAGAGTTTCAGAAGAAGTGTTGAAGAACGATTGACAACAACAGGAGAAAGAAAGACAGTGGAAGAAGAATGGGTAGCTTTGAGCGATGAAATAGTGAAGGCAGCAGAGTATAAACAGATAAAAAGACAAGGCCTAATATAAAACCTTGGTTAACACAAGAGAAATTGAACTGATGAAAGGAGAAAATACAAAAAAAAAAAAACATTAAATGAAGCAGGTGAAAGGGAATACAAACGTCCCAAAATGAGATTGATATGAAGTGCAAAATGGCTAAGCAGGAATGGCTAGAGGACAAATGTAAGGTTTTAGAAGGATATATCACTAAGAGAAAAATAGACAACGCCTACAGGAAAATTAAAGAGGCCTATGGAGAAATGAGAACAACTTGCCGGCTGGAGTGGCCGAGCGGTTCTAGGCACTACAGTCTGGAACCGCGCGACCGCTACGGTCGCAGGTTCGAATCCTGCGTTGGGCATGGATGTGTGTGATGCCCTTAGGTTCGTTAGATTTAAGTAGTTCTAGGTTCTAGGGGACTGATGACCTCAGCAGTTAAGTACCATAGTGCTCAGAGCTATATGAACCATTTTGAGAACAACTTGTATGAATATCAAGAGCTCAGATGGAAAACAAGTTCTAAACAAAGAAGGGAAAGCTGAAAGACGGAAGGAGTACATGAAGGGTCTAAGCAAGGCAGATACACTTGAGGGCAGCTTAATAGAAATGGAAGAGGACGTAGATGAAGATGATGGATGTTATGATACTGCGAGAAGAATTTGACAGAGCACTGAAAGACCTAAGTCGAAATAAGGCCGCATTAGTATATGGCATTGCGTTAACTTCTGATAGCCTTGGGAGAGCCAGCTATGATAGAACTGTTCCATCTGGCGAGCCAGATGTGTGCAACAGGCGAAATACCCCCAGTTTTCTAAAAGGATGTAATAATTCCAGTTCCAAAGAAATCAGGTGCAGACAGATGTGAAATTACGGAACTATTAATAAGCCATGGTAGCAAAATAATAACTCGAATTCTTTACAGAAGAATGGAAAAATTGATAGAATCCGGTCTCGGGAAATATCCGTTTGGATTCCGGAGAAATGTAGGAACATCTGAGGCAATAATGACTCTAAGAATTTTCATAGCAGATAGATTAAGGAAAGTGTAACCTACATTTACAGCATTTGTAGACTTAGAGAATGCTTTTGACAGTGTTGACTTGAATACTGTCTTTGAAGCAGTGGTTGGGAAGGGAATAAGACAGGATTGTGGTTTGCCCTCAATGTCACTCAGTCTGTAGATCGAGCAAACACCAAAAGAAGCCAAAGAAAAATTAGGAGTACGAATTAAAATTAAAGTGGAAGAAATATAAACTTTGATGTTTCCGGATGAAATTGTAATTCTATGAGAGACAGCGAAGGACTTGGGAAAGCAGCTCAACGGAATGAACAGAGTAGATATAAGATGAACATCAACAAAAGCAAAACAAGGATAATGGAATGTAGCCAAATAAAATCAGGTGATACTGAGGGAATTAGATGAGGAAATGACAAGAAAAGGTTTCTGAAGAAGATAAATTTTTTATATGAGGTATAGATTTAATTGTCAGGAAGACTTTTCTTAAGTATTTGCATGGGGTGTAGCCATGCATGGGAGTGAAACGTTGGCGATAAAGAGTTTAGACGAGAAAGAAGGATGCTGAAAGTTAGATGGGTAGATAACGCAACTAATGAGGAGCAAAGAAACTATTGACACAACCTTACTGAAGAAGGGATCAATTGGTAAAACATATTCTGTGACATCAAGGGTTCACAAATTTAGTGTTGGAGGAAGGTTTAGGGGATACAAATCGTAGAGGGAGACCAAGAGATGAATACAGTAAGCAAATTAAGAAGGCTGTAGGTTTCAGTAGTTAACTCAGAGATGAAGAACCTTGGGTAGGATAGAGCAGCATGGAGAGTTGCATCAAACCGGACTTTGGAATCACCACCACAACAACAATAACAACACATGTAGTATACCACGCTTACTGCAATGTATGTTTCGCAGAATATGCTGAACGTCTGTTTTTTTTTTTTTCAAAAAATTATGTGTATGTATCTTTTTCTCAAATGGTTCAAATGGCTCTGAGCACTATGGGACTTAACATCTATGGTCATCAGTCCCCTAGAACTTAGAACTACTTAAACCTAACTAACCTAAGGACATCACACAACACCCAGTCATCACGAGGCAGAGAAAATCCCTGACCCCGCCGGGAATCGAACCCGCGAACCCGGGCGCGGGAAGTGAGAACGCTACCACACGACCACGAGCTGTGAACTATCTTTTTCTCAGAAACTATTCAAGAGATTTCTAGAAAATTTTCTGTATTTAATCTCTTTTCATATATTAAGCTTCTCTGATGAGGTGTTGTGAATGTATTGAACAGGAGAAATTTAAAAATCTTTTTTTGTTATAATTCTGCAAGTCTAGCACAGAATTCATACCAAATTCCAAGAACTTCACCCCGTATCTCAGCTACACTCAGCATTTCGAAATTTACTCGTGAGATAAAATTCATTGGTTTCATAGAAACAAGCCCACAACTTTCATAGTTCTAGCCTCCGTATATTCTGAGC
The DNA here is from genome assembly GCF_023897955.1 of Schistocerca gregaria. Classification (NCBI taxonomy): domain Eukaryota; kingdom Metazoa; phylum Arthropoda; class Insecta; order Orthoptera; family Acrididae; genus Schistocerca; species Schistocerca gregaria. The sequence continues at coordinate 407,538,826 of NC_064927.1, read as the reverse complement.
AAAAAGCACATAAATCTTAAAAAACATAATTCTGAGGAAACGCAATTTGAAGTTCAATCTAACGCTTTTTCTGATGTGATCTCTCCAATATGCCGCAGAGTTGTACTCAGGATACTCTTTGATTTCAAAGCTTGCCCTCTGGTTTCTTGTTGTCTGCTTTATTTTGTTTACCAGGTCTTCAACCCACTTTTCAGCTGCAGAGAGCAGCTGCAAATCTATTTTTCTCATGATGTCTTGAGTGAAATTTCCTCTCTTAAAGCCCATTCTCTCTAATACGTTAATTCTTCCTACGTTCTCATCTCTAGATACAAGAACTGCATCGTAAGTTGCAATTCTGACAAGTGTAGTAAATGAAAATTTGGTTTTAGGGCATCATTTCCATACGAGTGCATTAAAGACTCATTTGGATTCTGGGTTTTTCCATGAAGACACATTTTTAGAAATTCAGAATTTGAAGCTTTCTATATTATACTGTGCAAGTTCGCTTGATAGTAATCCATGGAATCGTTCTTCACTGGGGTATTACTGAAGTGTTGCTTCAAATAGTGACAGGACGGTCTCGTCGTACATTTCATTATTTTGCAGGCACCTCGGATGCGATTTCATCATTGAAACTTCGGGAGCTTGTTGTCCACGAGTTCTTCAAATAAATTAAAAGTGTAAATGCAAAACTGACATTTTTGGGCCACTTTCATGTACGTCCCACCTTACAAGAGGCGATGACCGCCTGTTAGTAACGTTGGAGGGTGGGGTCTGAAGGGCCGACAGAGATAGTAACGAACTGTGATCTCCCTCCCCCCTCCCTCTCCAAGGTTTCGTGGTTCCCCTAGAAACATATCCTGGATCCGCGCCTGCCAAATAGGATGGTAAGGCGAAAACTGAGTATTACAAAAAATTGTGCATTCTAAGCTGCAGAAAATGTTCTTTCCGAAACTCTTGCATCACTAGAAGTTTTCGATGATGAGATAGTTGACAGGTGTGTCAATGAATGACTGAAAAGCGAAGAAACAGCAGCAACACGTACGAGTGGCTTCGATCGTTTTGTCCAGTCCTCTGTCCAATGGAACGTCGCCTTGACAGAGTACACAGTAGGGAAGGAGAAGCTGTCAGCGCGGCTGAAAGTCATTACCTTCTCTAGCATGAGCAGGAGGAGAGTTCTCTAGTGGCACCAGGCAGCTAAAACCGCCGCCTGGACGGAGAACGAAGGATGCGGCCGAAACCTTTTTCTTTCTTTTCTTTTCTTTCTTCCTCCGTCCTTGCTGTGCGTAGTACTTGGCGTCGTGTTCCTTTACACTCAAAGACGGCGCGCTGCGAAATTACTGGAGAAAGGCGCAAAAGCCGTCGCCTAGAATGACGTGCTCGTTCCTGTGCAAACACGAACACAACCACAACCACAACCATACAGCCTACGTAAAAGAGCCGTCGCCTGCAAATACCAGGGTTCAGCCGCACCGCCTCTTTATGGGTCAGTCTATCGCCTTCTCACCTCACCCCGCCACTCCACAACAGCAAAATTGACTTCGCGGTCACGTTACACACAAGTGTCTCATGTTAGAGGTGTCTTAGAGAAAACTCCCGTCTCTCCACTTTTTCAAGACAAAAGGTATACCATGTTAAACGAGCGTGCTTCGGTTAGATCTATCTGTGAGTGCTGTGAATATAACCGAAATACACATATAACTGCAGTCTTTTATTAATTCTCCCCCCCCTCCCCCCTTTCTGTCTCTGTCTCTCTCTTACACACACACACACACACACACACACACACACACACACACACACAATCAACATTATTAATTAAAGTCTCGAATGAAACAAGAAAGCTACTGTCACCAGCCACTGTTTATTTACCAGGTGTAGAAGTATGAAACCGGAATTTGGTTGCAATAATTAAACGTCTGTTGTTTGAAATTGATAAACAATATTTGATTCAAAATAATATCCATTGCTATTTATACATTTCTCCCACCTCTCCGGCAGTCTACGAATGCCACGCTAAAAAAACAGTTCTTGTTTTGAAACGAACCACTCATCGAACCATTTTCATACATTTTCATACGAATTGAAGCGTTGTTCAGCGAGAGCGTGTCCCAATGATGCAAATAGGTGATAATCGGACGGAACCAAGTCGGGATAATAAGCTGCATGCCCTAGTATTTCCCAACTGAATGCCTCGATCGTTTCCCTGATCAGTTTTGCTCTGTGTGATGGGGCGTTATCATGGCGCAATTTGACTTTGGGTTGCCTATTTCCGTATTCCGGTCGTTTTTCACGTAATGCTCGATTTAAATTGACTATTTGCTGTTGCTAGCGATCAGTGTTAACGGTTTCACCAGGTTTTAGCATCTTATAATAGATGACACTTCTGAACCCATCAAACAGAGAGCATTGTTTTCTCTCCAAAGCGATTTGGTCTTGTAGTGGAAGTCGATAGTTTGCCTGCATTTACCCATGATTTACGGCGCTTAGGATCGATTTTTCATCACCTGTCACTATTCGACGGAGAACCGACGTTCTTTTGTATCTGACGAGCAACATATCACAAGTGGTCTTTCGATTTGCTTGCTGTCTTTCATTCAGTTAATGAGGAACCCATTTTCCCACTTTCTGCACCTTTACCATAGCTTTCAATGAGGAGAAACTGGTTTCTTCTGTCACAATGAATTTCTCTGCGAGTTTCTGTTGAGATTATCATCTTCTCTCGTCAAAACCACCACTTTTGAATTTTTTGAACTACCCGAAACACTCTTTTTCCCAAGAGCATGTTCGCTGAAAGCTTCGACAAGCGCTCGATGCGATTCTGCAGCAATTTTCTTCAAATGATAACAGAAAACCAACGCTGTGCGCAAATCGTAGTTCGTAAGCACAAACCTCTCCATGCTTACGGGTTTGAAACAGATACCGATGTATTGGACTTCGGTTACTGTGTGTTGACATTTGTCGCCAGCCTTTACGGGAAGCAGATGGCGCTCCAGACGCGGTCTCCCGGGCCCAACACTGACGGCTAGCACAATATATAGGGAAATTACTGTTTCATACTTCTACAGCTGGTATTTCCACAAATCGTTTCTAAGGTTTAAAACTCAATCATCGGGTGGTTTTCTATGGTTTAATATGTTACATGTATGTTGTGTTATGATTTTGGAATAACCCGCCGCATTGTCTAGTATAGAGAGAGAGAGAGAGAGAGAGAGAGAGAGAGAGAGAAAGTTCTACTACTGGCCATTAAAACAGCTACACCAAGAAGAAATGCAGATGATAAACAGTTATTCATTGGACAAATATTTCATACTAGAACTGACTTGTGATTACATTTTCATGCAATTTGGGTGCATAGGTCCTGAGAAATCAGTACCTAGAACAACCACCTGTGGCCGTAATAACGGCCTTGATACGCCTGTGCATTGAGTCAAACAGAGCCTGGATGGCGTGTAAATGTACAGCTGCCCATGCAGCTTCAACACGATACCACAATTCATCAAGAGTAGTGACTGGCGTATTGTGATGAGCCAGTTGCTCGGCCACCATTGACCAGACGTTTTCAGTTGCTGAGAGATCTGGCGAATGTGCTGGGCAGGGCAGAAGTCGAACATTTTCTGTATCCAGAAATGCTCGAACAGAACCTGCAATATGCGGTCTTCCATTATCCTGCTGAAACGTAGGGTTTCGCAGGGATCGAATGAAGGGTAGAGCCACGGGTCGTAACACATCTGAAATGTAACGTCCACCGTTCAAAGTGCCGTCAATGCGAACAAGAGGTGACCGCGACATGTACCCAATGGCACTCCATACCATCACGCCGGGTGATACGCCAGTATGACGATGACGAATACACGCTTCCAATGTGCGTTCACCGCGGTGTCGCCAAACACGGATGCGACCATCATGATGCTGTAAACAGAACCTTATTCATATGAAAAAATGACGTTTTGCCATTCGTGCAACCAGGCTCGTCGTTGAGTACACCATTGCAGGCGCTCCTGGCTGTAATGCAGCGTCAAGGGTAACTGCAGCCATGGTCTCCGAGCTGGTAGTCCACGATGCCGCAAACGTCGTCGAACTGTTCGTGCAGGTGGTTGTTGTCTTGCAAGCGTCCTCATCTGTTGACTCAGGGATCGAGACGTGGCTGCACGATCCGTTACTGTCATGCGGATAAGATGCCTGCCATCTCGACTGCTAGTGATACGAGGCCGTTGGGATCCAGCACGGCGTTCCGTATTACCCTCCTGAACCCACCGATTCCATATTCTGCCAACAGTTATTGGATCTCGACCAACGCGAGCAGCAATGTCGCGATACGATAAACCGCAATCGCGATAGGCTACAATCCGACCTTTTTCAGAGTCGGAAACGTGACGGTACGCATTTCTCCTCCTTACACGAGGCATCACAACAAGGTTTAATTAGGCAACGCCTGTCAACTGCTGTTTGTGTATGAGAAATCGCCTGTAGCACGTCATTTTCGTGGTGTAGCAATTTTAATGGCCAGTAGTGTATTTTCGACTGGTGCTGTCAGAGGATCACTTGGAAGATGGAATGGGGCGCCGTGCTCTTCAGCGATGAAAGCAGATTCGGCCAGCGGGCAAGTCATGGTAGTTTGTGCGCACGAAGTAGGCCTGGTGAGTGCTGTTTCGTAGAGTACATATTCGGCCGGGACACTCTTGTCCCACCCCTGGGTTATTGGTGCGGGGTGGGATAAGTTAGAACTCTAGTTCACCTTTGGTGTTTCTTGAGAGGAGGCTAACCAGCGCTCGGTACGTTACCCGTTCGTTCGCCGTTCTTGCCCTAGGAAGGTGATGTGTTGCTCCAACAGCACAGTGAGCACCCACGCATTGCCCATGGAACTCAACGTTCTCTGCAATACGTGCAGCAACGCCTCTGCCCGGTACGATCTCCAAACTTGTATGTAATCGAGCACTTGTGGGGTATGATGGTACGAGAAGTGACTCGTCTACCAAAAAGGCTTGTAGAACTGTGTTAAAGGTCGAGCAGCCTTGGCGTAACGTATCCCAGTACAGTATTCGCCGTCTGAACGATCGACTATATGCCTGAGTCAGCGCCTACATTGCCACCTGTAGTAATATGAGTGTTTCAGCTTTGGTTGATACCTGATTTCCCAGAACCGCTTGTAAATGTACTCATTTCATGTACTCCATAACCAGTGCTGTAACAATTAATCTTGAGTGAATTGGAAATCTCCAAAAGGGTGTACTAATTTTTATTTCCGGCAGTGTATATCACTTATCTTAGAAGAAATATTAAGGAAAGACAAACCTACGTTTCTAGCATTTATAGACTTATAGAAAGCTTTTCACAATGTTGACTGGAATACTCTCTTTCAAATTCTGAAGGTGGCAGGGGTAAAATACATGGAGCGAAAGGCTATTTACAATTTGTACAGAAACCAGATGGCAGTTATAAGAGTCGAGGCACATGAAAGGGAAGTAGTGGTTAGGAAGGGAGTGAGACAGGGTTGTAGCCTCTCCCCGATGCTATTCAGTCTGTATATTGAGCAAGCAGTAAAGGAAACAACAGAAAAATTTGGAGTAGGTATTAAAATCCATGGAGAAGAAATAAAAACATTGAGGTTCGCCGATGACATTGTAATTCTGTCAGAGACAGCAAAGGACTTGGAAGAACAGTTGAACGGAATGGACAATGTCTTGAAAGGAGGATATAAGATGAACATCAACAAAATCAAAACGAAGACAATGAAATGTAGTCGAATTAAGTCGGATGATGTTGAGGGATTTAGATTAGGAAATGAGACGCTTCAAGCAGTAAAGGAGTTTAGCTATTTGGGGAGCAAAATAACTGATGATGGTCAAAGTAGAGAGGATATAAAATGCAGACTGACAATGGCAAGGAAAGCGTTTCTGAAGAAGAGAAATTTGTTAACATCGGTTTCTGAAAGTATTTGTATGGAGTGTAGCCATGTATGGAAGTGAAACATGGACGATAAATAGTTTAGACAAGAAGAGAATAGAAGCTTTCGAAATGTGTTGCTACAGAAAAATGATAAAATTAGGGGGGTAGATCACATAACTAATGAGCAGTTATTGAATAGTATTGGGGAGAAGAGGAGGTTGTGGCACAACTTGACTAGAAGAAGGGATCGGTTGGTAGGACATGTTCTGAGGCATCAAGGGATCACCAATTTCGTACCGGAGGGCAGCGTGGAGGGTAAAAATCGTAGAGGGAGACCAAGAGATAAATACACTGAGCAGATTCAGAGGGATGTAGGTTACAGTAGGTACTGGGAGATGAAGAAGCTTGCACAGGATAGAGTAGCATGGAGAGCTGCATCAAACCAGTCTCAGGACGGAAGACCACAACAACAACAACAGTGTATATCGAACATCCATGAAGGCAGATTTTATTTTGACATTCCTGTAGTCGCCAGTGTTACTTGCAAACTTCAGCACTTGCTGTGTAACCGTCGGAATGTTATTTACAAAGCTATTTGCGCATGAAACGCAATATTCGCGAATATATTCTACTATGACGAAAACATGAATGCAGATTCCAGTAATGAATATCGGCACTAATCGATTTTAAGTGCCGATTAACATGTGGACTGATGAATCGCTCCAAAATTTCATTTCCTGGGCCCAGTCAATACTACTGTGCCGGCGAACAGAATGAGCCGCTCGCATTTGATAACGCGGGTCGTACATTAGTTTTATGTGTATCCGCCGATGCGGAAATAATAAATTGATTCTATGTCTTTTTTTTTAATTGTAGTTTTACTTGTTTTATGGTCGGGAAACGAACAACAGTCGCTAACGTTATTTATGTCGGCGATTGGGGAGTGTTGTGCTGCTGCGAAATGACGCGCGGAGTTGTTGTCGGGAAATTTATAGCGGCGGTTCCAGGCCAGAGTGTCTGGCGGTACACTGTACGCTGGAGCAGTATGGTGGCGCACTCCAGGCCAAAGGATGTAGTCTGGGTAAGTGGCGTGAATAACGTGTACGATAGCTGACGAGCATGTACAAGGAATTCACTATTTATTTATTGAAGCATTGATTTTATGTAAAACCTTAACTTCTACATCCTGCCGGGCATCCGCCTTGAAGTTATCTATGTGGAACCTCACCACGATGCTCATAGAAAAAGAAGTATTTTTTGTTACATTGAAATAATAGCAATAGTTATTTTTAATATTGCTTTATTAGAGGAGAAATGGGGCATTTGGCTCTCCTAAGCGAAATTTATGATTAATAAAAAAAAAATGTTCAAATGTGTGTGAAATCTTATGGGACGTTAACTGCTAAGGTCATCAGTCCCTAAGCTTACACACTACTTAACCTAAATTAGCCTATGGACAAACACACACTCCCATGCACGAGGGAGGACTCGAACCTCCGCCGGGACCAGCCACACAGACCATGACTGCAGCGCCTCAGACCGCTCGGCTAACCCCGCACGGCGTATGATTAATCACTAGATTTTTTTCTTAATCCCATGAAATTTGTTATTTAACTTTCATCCATGTGCCCATAAATAAGTGTTAATATAAAAGAACTTCTGCATGATTAATTTTTACTTGTCAGTATCTCTATCTTAATTTTTGAATTACGCCATTTTATCTGAACAAGGAGGGGGGATGACGCATCAAGTGGGTTAAATAACGCATTGTAAGCTTTATATAGTTGCTTTCACAGTTTATGTTTTGTTGCCATCCTAAATAATTAAATCAACCTTAATCTAAAAGTTCTACATATTAAGACAAATTATAGAAGAAAAGCAATAAGTCAGTCAAAACTTTATTGTTTCCCTAAACCTTTCACTTATATAAGGAGTGCTCAAACGAAAAGGTACGGCCTCTTAGTGCCAAGTTGTTCGTAAATGAGACTCGATTCTGTAATCACTGAAACAACATCGTGCAGTTTCGGTTCCTGCTCCCCCTCTTGGTGTTTCACTTTAACTATCAGACATTGTAGGCTGACATACTTTCTTAAAAAAAGATAATTAATTGAAACCCTCAGCTGCCCACAGGTGTTGTTGACATACGTCGTTGGGGACAGCTGAAAACGCGTGCGCCGACCGGGTTTCGAATCCGGGATCTGCTGCTTACATGGCAGACGCTGTATCCATCTGAGCCACCGAGGACACAGATGAATAGTGTGACTGCAGGGACTTGTCCCTTGCACGCTCCCCGTGCGACCCTCATTCCCAGTGCACAATCTACATACGTCATGTTCCCAATAGATACCTTGCCCATCCACTCATTACTCGCGCCCACTAAGGTGACGATTCCCGTAAGAGTTCGGCAACCTGTGCGCATTCGCACAGACGAAGGTCAATGGCCGGGTAGTCATTTAACTACACTCTTGGAAATGGAAAAAAGAACACATTGACACCGGTGTGTCAGACCCACCATACTTGCTCCGGACACTGAGAGAGGGCTGTACAAGCAATGCTCACACGCACGGCACAGCGGACACACCAGGAACCGCAGTGTTGGCCGTCGAATGGCGCTAGCTGCGCAGCATTTGTGCACCGCCGCCGTCAGTGTCAGCCAGTTTGCCGTGGCATACGGAGCTCCATCGCAGTCTTTCACACTGGTAGCATGCCGCGACAGCGTGGACGTGAACCGTATGTGCAGTTGACGGACTTTGAGCGAGGGCGTATAGTCGGCATGCGGGAGGCCGGGTGGACGTACCGCCGAATTGCTCAACACGTGGGGCGTGAGGTCTCCACAGTACATCGATGTTGTCGCCAGTGGTCGGCGGAAGGTGCACGTGCTCGTCGACCTGGGACCGGACCGCAGCGACGCACGGATGCACGCCAAGACCGTAGGATCCTACGCAGTGCCGTAGGGGACCGCACCGCCACTTCCCAGAAAATTAGAGACACTGTTGCTCCTGGGGTATCGGTGAGGACCATTCGCAACCGTCTCCATGAAGCTGGGCTACGGTCCCGCACACCGTTAGGCCGTTTTCCGCTCACGCCCCAACATCGTACAGCCCGCCTCCAGTGGTGTCGCGACAGGCGTGAATGGAGGGACGAATGGAGACGTGTCGTCTTCAGCGATGAGAGTCGCTTCTGCCTTGGTGCCAATGATGGTCGTATGCGTGTTTGGCGCCGTGCAGGTGAGTGCCACAATCAGGACTGCATACGACCGAGGCACAGAGGGCCAACATCCGGCATCATTGTGTGGGGAGCGATCTCCTACACTGGCCGTACACCTCTGGTGATCGTCGAGGGGACACTGAATAGTGCACGGTACATCCAAACCGTCATCGAACCCATCGTTCTACCATTCCTAGACCGGCAAGGGAACTTGCTGTTCCAACAGGACAATGCACGTCCGCATGTATCCCGTGCCACCCAACGTACTCTAGAAGGTGTAAGTCAACTACCCTGGCCAGCAAGATCTCCGGATCTGTCCCCCATTGAGCATGTTTGGGACTGGATGAAGCGTCGTGTCACGCGGTCTGCACGTCCAGCACGAACGCTGGGCCAACTGAGGCGCCAGGTGGAAATGACATGGCAAGCCGTTCCACAGGACTACATCCAGCATCTCTACGATCGTCTCCATGGGAGAATAGCAGCCTGCATGCTGCGAAATGTGGATATACACTGTACTAGTGCCGACATTGTGCATGCTCTGTTGCCTGTGTCTATGTGCCTGTGGTTCTGTCAGTGTGATCATGTGATGTATCTGACCCCAGGAATGTGTCAATAAAGTTTCCCCTTCCTGGGACAATGAATTCACGGTGTTCTTATTTCAATTTCCAGGAGTGTATATATGAACATTATAACTGTTTTCGAAAGAACAGGTACCATTGATGACCGTGCAGCTTCTCTAGAATGCACTCGCACAGCGAGTAAGATCATTGCCGTTGACCTGCCCACATGGTGAGTTCTTACGGAAAGGCAAATAGCAACGGGCGGCGGACAGCAAGGTTGTATCCGGAGACCTATATTCACCGGCAACAACCACAGCATTCAATGATTGCAACAGTGTTTCACCGTTTGTCTGAGACAGGGTCGTTCCAGGAAACAGGAGGGGACTTGGGGAAAAGGAAAATGTGATTACCACTGTGGAAGACGACGGCCGTGTCATTACCCGTCAATTGGCCTCTCACTACAGGGTAAGCGGGACGACCGAGTGGAACATTCTCCATGACAACTTTTACCGCCCTTATCACTTATAGCTTGTGCAGGACTTACTAACGACAGACTTGCCACATCGGGATCAGTTTTGGTTCAAATGGCTCTGAGCACTATGGGACTTAAAAGCTCAGGTCATCAGTCCCCTAGAACTTAGAACTACTTAAACCTAACTAACCTAAGGACATCACACACATCCATGCCCGAAGCAGGATTCGACCCTGCGACAGTAGCGGTCGCGCGGTTCCAAACTGAAGCGCCTAGAACAGCTCGGCCACCAGCGACTGGCGGGACCTGTTTTGTGAAAGGTTTCTTCACCAGGCAACCACGATTCCGGGATTTGTGTCATCCACCCTATTCACCTTTACTCGGAGTGTTATCTTCATCATTCATAACAATCACCTGTGAGCTAGTATGCAGAACACCGATGGCATGATGACAGCGAATCATGAGCATCGGTCCAGCCGGAATGTGTGGAGCCACATAATTGGGGACCGTATTTTGGGACCGGTCTTTTCTCCACGTCGTCTAACAGGCTAGAATATCAGCGCTTTCTGGAGGTGACGTTGCCACTCCTTTGTAAGAAGTGCCATTGACGATTCGATGAGTTAAGTGGCTGCTACATGATGGTGCTCCAGCCCACATGGCCGTTAACATCCGGACGCATCTCAATTGTGTCTTCACTGGTTGATGGATTGGACGAGAGGGTCCAGTTTCATGGTCTGCTCGTTCACCGGATGTCAACTCGTGCGATTTCTGGTTATAGTGCCATCTCAAAAGCATCGTGTATGCAGAACCCATTCAAGATGTGGAGACACTGGAGCAGCGTATTCGTACTGCCCTTGACGCTGTTCAAACGCAGCTGGCCGATGTGAACGTGTGAGACAGAACATGCTGCGGTGCGTACACGCATGTGTCGAGGCACCTGGAAACCATTTTCAACGCAAACTGTAACTGTGGCTGCATGGTACAGCAGTATTCGATCGCAGTCTCTGTAACAGTATATGACTGAACAAATGATCTCTAGCATGTAAACCATGCATTTCCGGACGTAAGCTCATAAGACCTTTTTTGTTTCATATCCTCTCATCGATCAGTCGCTAGAGTTTGTACACGGCGCAAAAAATTACCCTATCTGTATCTAAGAGTCGTATCATCTCTGAGAGATGTTTGCTAGTGGAATAAAAAAAAAAAAAAACAGTCTCACACAATACACTGCAAGTAAATTGTCAAAAATTGGATTATTATGAAAAAGACAGAAACAAGAAGTATACTTTAAAATAGAGAAATTACAGACATAACGCGCAACCTCTAAAGTTTGATACTGTGATGCATACGAAGAATTAATGGGTCCAAGTGGATGAAATACACTCCTGGAAATTGAAATAAGAACACCGTGAATTCATTGTCCCAGGAAGGGGAAACTTTATTGACACATTCCTGGGGTCAGATACATCACATGATCACACTGACAGAACCACAGGCACATAGACACAGGCAACAGAGCATGCACAATGTCGGCACTAGTACAGTGTATATCCACATTTCGCAGCAATGCAGGCTGCTATTCTCCCATGGAGACGATCGTAGAGATGCTGGATGTAGTCCTGTGGAACGGCTTGCCATGCCATTTCCACCTGGCGCCTCAGTTGAACCAGCGTTCGTACTGGACGTGCAGACCGCGTGACACGACGCTTCATCCAGTCCCAAACATGCTCAATGGGGGACAGATCCGGAGATCTTGCTGGCCAGGGTAGTTGACTTATACCTTCTAGAGCACGTTGGGTGGCACGGGATACATGCGGACGTGCATTGTCCTGTTGGAACAGCAAATTCCCTTGCCGGTCTAGGAATGGTAGAACGATGGGTTCGATGACGGTTTGGATGTACCGTGCACTATTCAGTGTCCCCTCGACGATCACCAGAGGTGTACGGCCAGTGTAGGACATCGCTCCCCACACAATGATGCCGGGTGTTGGCCCTGTGTGCCTTGGTCGTATGCAGTCCTGATTGTGGCGCTCACGTGCACGGCGCCAAACACTCATACGACCATCATTGGCACCAAGGCAGAAGCGACTCTCATCGCTGAAGACGACACGTCTCCATTCGTCCCTCCATTCACGCCTGTCGCGACACCACTGGAGGCGGGCTGCACGATGTTGGGGCGTGAGCGGAAGACGGTCTAACGGTATGCGGGACCGTAGCCCAGCTTCATGGAGACGGTTGCGAATGGTCCTCGCCGATACCCCAGGAGAAACAGAGTCCCTAATTTGCTGGGAAGTGGCGGTGCGGTCCCCTACGGCACTGCGTAGGATCCTACGGTCTTGGCGTGCATCCGTGCGTCGCTGCGGTCCGGTCCCAGGTCGACGGGCACGTGCACCTTCCGCCGACCACTGGCGACAACATCGATGTACTGTGGAGACCTCACGCCCCACGTGTTGAGCAATTCGGCGGTACGTCCACCCGGCCTCCCGCATGTCCACTATACGCCCTCGCTCAAAGTCCGTCAACTGCACATACGGTTCACGTCCACGTCGTCGCGGCATGCTACCAGTGTGAAAGACTGCGATGGAGCTCCGTATGCCACGGCAAACTGGCTGACACTGACGGCGGCGGTGCACAAATGCTGCGCAGCTAGCGCCATTCGACGGCCAACACCACGGTTCCTGGTGTGTCCGCTGTGCCGTGCGTGTGATCATTGCTTGTACAGCCCTCTCTCAGTGTCCGGAGCAAGTATGGTGGGTCTGACACACCGGTGTCAATGTGTTCTTTTTTCCATTTCCAGGAGTGTACATCTTCAGATCTTTGTCTCCAAACCAGAAACAAGAATCCCTAGTACATTGACGACAAAATGGAGAAATGGCCACACAGTCTCAAGATACATAAAACCGAAATACCGCCGAAGATGCTATAGTGATGTTTGGTACTCTAAGAGACGAGAAACAATGAACTGATGTTAAATGGTCAAATTAAGAACTTTATAAACACTATGAACTCAAGAGCAACATCTGGATTAAACAAATGTTATCATAAATGACAACTGTCGTAATCATTTTAAGCTTATCGTGACACACAATGGCGAGCAAGAAATAAATGGGACGGGAGGTGGAGGTCTAACGCGGCGGGGAAAAATGAAGCTTTTGTATATGTTCTCATTTCTTTAACCAGTAACCTCCAGAAGGATGTTGCACCCTAGTCATTGATGATATAAATCACTAGGTTGCCGTCGCCGCTGAGATAGCGCAGTATAATGATACGTGTTTGTATGAGGTAAGACCAACTTTGTAATATACTACTGAATGTATGTACGGCTCTGATAATGTTCTCATATATCTTCTTCCCGAGATCAAATATTTAATACTCTCCATGTAATGCTTATGTTCTTATCGTTTTTAGTCAATCAATGAACGCTGACGTTATGTGGCACACAAAGGCTGATTACATTGCACAGTCCCACGGTATTAAGTATTTTTTTATTATAATTGTATGGTTGCAGATAAAATAACATTGCCATTGTCATCTTTCACTCCTACACATCACCAGTATATTTTAAGTCTCTTCATTAGTTTCAAAAGCTTCGAGAGAGATAAGGTATAAAAAATTTTTACTTATATTCATTTTCTCGTTGTTGGCTAGAGCACGTTTAGGGATGGATTCTTGAGACTAAAATTTTCACTTTGTGGGTTCCAGTTAACGTAATAATTAATTAAGTACTTTCTGTTTCTATGGCTTTTTTATTTTATTCCATTAATCTACATCACACTGACTTCACAAACTCCATTTCCATAAAACCAAAAATTAAGTTATTATTGTCAAAATTAAAACAGGTCCGTTTCCATCAGAGGCATGCCCACTACTAGTGACGCATTCTGCGATACTAACATCTTCCAAAGAGTTTACAAAACAAAAGAGTTTACAAACCTTCTTGACAAAAGCAAAATCATCGCTAACTTATATCATTATTTTGTAAATGAATCCAGAAATAAATTTAATAAAATTAGTGTTAGATAGTGAAATATAATACGCACTCCAAGTATGCCAGATATTTTGTAATTTCAAATATTTGTGAAAGAAGAATAATTTTAGCTATACAAATAGAGCTATTAAATATCGATTGTAACAAATTAATTTCTTTTTATATACTTTAGCCTGAAATACAACTCATCGTATACAAAAATAATATGAAATTATTTCTGTGAAACAGCAGAGATAATGTTCACATATACGAGATTCGAAAATATCCGTGGTATCGGCTATTTCTATACGGAAAGGTAATGCCAGAGCAGGCTGTCCCATTACCAGATGAAGCCCAGCGTTGGGCCCCTGTCACATCTGAATTCCCTACAAATCTAGATAATGCGCGATTCGAGCAGCTGGGCAAATGGAGCGGGCCTAACATTGAGTTAGGTACTAACAACGCTGTCTCACACTAGTACAAGGCAGCTCCCTGTTAGTAATAGCCCTCACTTAACATCTGCCGCTGTTCACGCCCCTTGAATCCATGCCACTTCGTGTTTTGGCACTTCTGCGTGTTTGTGGTGGCTCTACACGATATTATGCAGGTGTACCAGTCTCTTTGGCTCTTCAGTATGTGTGTGTGTGTGTGTGCCGGCCGCGGTGGTCTAGCGGTTCTAGGCGCTCAGTCCGGAACCGCGCGACTACTACGGTTGCAGGTTCGAATCCTGCCTTGGGCATGGATGTGTGTGATGTCCTTAGATTAGTTAGGTTTAAGTAGTTCTAAGTTCTAGGGGACTTATGACCACAGCAGTTGAGTCCCATAGTGCTCAGAGCCATTTGAACCATTTTATGCGTGTGTGTGTGTGTGTGTGTGTGTGTGTGTGTGTGAGAGAGAGAGAGAGAGAGAGAGAGAGAGAGAGAGAGAGAGAGAGAGTGAGTGCGTGAGTGAGTGTGTATACCGTATATCCGATGACAGTGGTCACGTGTGTGTGATGGCAGTCATATATGTTTAAGTTGTTCTTGTGTGTGTTTTCTAATTTGGAAGAAGACCTGGAGGCCAAAAGTCAAATAGTCAAATTTATAGCAGCATATATACAGGGTGATAATTAATAAAACCGAAAAACGGCAGGAACTGATTGGGATTCCTGAGTGGAATTGGAGAAAAATAGGCCCTAGAACATGTGTCCCCAAAATGCATCGTTACCTCGATAGATGGCCTTCACGAATCAAACTTGCTCTCGCCACGTGCCGTGCGTTCCTTGTGTGTTGCAGGCTGTGTGATTCATGCGGCGTACTGTAATCAGCAGAATGGTCCGGTGTTCACATTGGGAACAAGCCGAGATGCTGTTTATGTACTGCCAAGCAGCGCGGCTGTACCAAAACAAGTATCCTCACAGACACGAACCGCATCACACATTTTGAGCTCTGTTTGGGTGTTTGTGTGATCGTGGTTTCTTTCACACAGACGAAAGTGCAGGGAGATGCGGACTGTGCGTACACCCGATTTGAAGGAGACGAATCCTGTTACAAGCGCGAGGCAAGCGACCCGCCAAGAGGATGTAAGCCAAAGTACGGTTGTGTGTATCCTTTAAGGCAACTGCTCTATCGCTATCACCTGCAATCCCATGGAGGCCACTTTTAACGTGTGCTGTGACGTGGATGCGATGCAGCTCTGTAATCTGTTCCGGGATGATTTGTTATCGTTCCATACACACCGTCCGTTTCTGGACAGATGTTCGTAGGACCTTTTTCCCTCAATTTACAGTCTGTAATCCGTCCCTGCAATTTGTTGGTTTTATTAATGTTCTCTCCGTACAGGCTACGGATATCATTACAGTATCGTAAAATGCCTTCAAGACTTGAAGGCAAAAACGTAGAGTGATGTTTCCGCTACACTTAAAGAACAGTATTTGACGTGTTTAGAAGGATACATACTATATAGACTGAAACCAGTGATTTGCCTATCATTTATAACTCATCAGAAACGACTCAGCTGGAAACGGTATGAGAATCTGTAAACTAAACGGGACAGAACTAGCAGCCAATAGTTCTGAATTTCGGTCGCAATTATTCTTTGTATTTTCGTATAAATTAAGCAATCCACTGTGTAGTGATAGATGGAGGGAGGTTAGTACAAATATTTGCCACTTCGTCCTCTATTCCAGTCGCGTATAGATTGAGGAAAAAGCTAACTGTTTTTATTTCTCTGTATACGCCATAATCTCACTTAACGCATGTTCATGATGTCTATGGAACAGACACGGTAGCTATAGCAGAACTGAATACGTACCTAACATCGTTCCAAGACAACAGACACCACCCTATTACTACCCAAGCGGCGACTCTCAGAATTCCTGTTTGGACGCTGGGACAAAAAACTAGAACAGGACAGAGCAGAGTATTTTTGGCGGTTATCGTGAACGATATTCTACAGCTCCCCATAATTGTTCCAGCATATCTAAATGCTATTAATCTCACGTAGTCTTTCCATAGAATATCGCTACCTGGTATTGCGTTGACATGCGTTACACGTTTACCACTAGCACCAATAGCGTTGTAGCTGGGTAATATGGTTTCGTTCCTCTTGTGCTGAACTTACGCGGATTTAAACAGAGTTGTCACGCAGTAAACGAAATAGAAAAGCTTTATTGTTACAGCCATCCAGCAACTACACTTCTATAGTCAACAACATCGCCAGAAGTCAGTCTGGGAGCGCTATTAGAACACGTCGCTGACAAGTGCTAATACTGAGGAAAACAGTCTATCGTTCGACGTGTTATTTCCGTATATAACACGCAGGGATGTCCCCAGAGTGATTTGAAATTGTGGTGTCTAGAGTGGCTGCTTACTCTTTTCGCTAGACAGACATTCAAACAAATCTTATCAATGGGTTTTATTTAAAAAAGAAAATTACAGTATTGACTTTTGCAATTACACAGATCTACCACAAGCAATGGACGACATACGAATAATCAGTATTCTTCAGCATAAACTCTTCCAAGTCTGTGCTACATAGAGACAAGCGAAGTGACCAGCGTTGACGGTTCTACCCAAGACGCTAATCTTGAAGCTGCATTGAACTGGGTCGTCACCAGTCAGTCGCGGCGCTTAAGTGCTCTTCACATAGGGGCCGTTGCTGTCACGTTGTGGTCGTGGAGGGAGGTTCGGTCAGCGTGTGATTGGCTGACTTCTTCTCACAGTCTTCTCTTATTTGTCGTTCCCGACTGGCGTGCCGGTGCTTGACAGAAATAATGAAAGCGTGGTTCGTTATTAAGTAATTTGATTCTGACACGTCAAACATGTAACGTCTCCGATACCATGAGAAACAGGAATCTTGATATTAAAGATAAATCAGCTTTCGCGGCTGCTGTACCATGTCTGTAGCGATAGTTTATACTTATTTGACAATTTGTGAACAATCGACAGTTTCAAAATTTAACCTGTCGCTGTATTTTGAAACTTCCCGACAGACTAAAATTATGTACCGGATCGATGCTCGAACCCGAATCCTCGTCTTTGGTCGGCAATGCTCTTACAAGCTTAGCAATCCAGAAAAGTCTCGCTATCTGCCCTCACGGATTCAGTTCTGCCAGTATCTCTTTCTTAGTTTCCAAGCTTCTCAGTAGCTCGTCCATATACTTCCCCGGTCTAGCAGTGCCAGAAGAAACGGTGTCACGGTGATGTGTCTCAGCCATTGCATAGGGGATTGTTTCTAAATGAATCTCACTTTGCTGCGTAGTGTACCTTGTTTCGAAACTTTATGGCAGACATGCAGTTTTAACCCGCCGAGAAGATTTAACTGGCAGTAGTTGGTATCTTAATGGCATTCACGAGTCACATTAGAATCGGTTACATCGTCCAAATAGCTGGATAAAACACTTTACAGTGATTCTGAATAGACTCAGTCGCAGCTAAACAGATGCAGACTTCGATACATTGGTACAATAAAAAGGAAATGCATTCAGCCTACAAAAGAGATTCGCATTCCGGAGGACTACGGTTCAATCCCGTCTCCGGCCATCCTGATTTAGGTTTTCCGTGATTTCCCTAAAATGCTTCAGGCAAATGCCGGGATGGTTCCTTTGAAAGGGCACGGCCAATTTCCTTCCCCATCCTTCCCTCACCCAAGCTTGCGATCCGTCTCTAATGACCTCGTTGTCGACGGGATGTTAAACACTAATCTCCTCCTCCTCCTACATAGGACATTGCTTACAAACCAATTGCGGGACCCATCCTAGAATAGTGATCAAGTGCGTGGGACCCGTACCAGCTAACGTAGAATATTGAAGGCATACAGAGAGTGACTCATGAATCATCACAGGATTGTTTGAACCGTGGGAAAGTGTTATAGACATCCTGATAAAACAGGACTGGTAGATATTGAAGATAGGCGCAAACTATGCCGAGAAAGCCTACTCTACTTACAGCGTGTCAGGAACCGGCTTCAAATGATGACTCTAAAAATGGTTCAAATGCCCGAGGCAGGATTCGAACCTGCGACCGTAGCAGTCGCACGGTTCCGGACTGCGCGCCTAGAACCGCGAGACCACCGCGGCCGGCAGGCTGTAGTAGTTCGACCTTACATGAAAATTTAGCTACGAAAAAAACCGTTTTCCAATGGATGCCACACGGTTTGAAAGCAGCTAAAACACAGGATCGTGCCAGTTAGTGTAACTAAATGATGAAACAATTCAACCATGAAGACTAAAATTTTGTATGTTTGATTATTGCAAGATGAAACGAAACCAACCAACCAACTAAAGTCAATCGTTCAAGAAATACTTCCAAAAAAATGATTGCCTGTATCTTTGGCCATGTCGCGACCTTCGTTTTAGTGGACCGAAGATACAGCGATGTATCACACCGGAAAGCAAGTCAGGAATATTCATGACAAACTTTGCTGTTGCTTGAAAACGGGTCAAAAGAAATGTGGACAAAAGTCAAGGAAAAGACACGATTTACAAACCCTGCTGCAGTTATTAAATGAAAGCATTTCTTGGAGTGACTCCGCCAAATATCTTGGAGTTCTCTTGGACAAGTTCCTTACATACACGAACCATGTAACATATGTAGCGAACAAAGCAAACAGTATCAGCTACCGTATATCCATTAATAAACACAAGGTCAACTCCAAACAGGAACTACTTCAAAAAATGGTTCAAATGGCTCTAAGCACTATGCGACTTAACATCTGAGGTCATCAGACCCCTAGACTTACAACTACTTAAATCTAACTAATCTAAGGACATCACACACATCCATGCCCGAGGCAAGGTTCGAACCTGCGACCGTAGCAGCCGCGTGGTTCCGGACTGAAGCGCCTGGAACTGCTCGGTCACAGCAGACGGCTAAATGATGACCCTAGGAATATTCTACAACGCCCTACTTATCGCACCTACATGGATCGTCAAGAGAAGGTTTATTACAGCTCGAAGTGGCATTTAAACAGCCATTCTTCCCGCGTCCTGTACCTCTATGGAACTGGGAGCAGCTCTAATAATTCGTATAATGAGAAGTACCCTCTGCGACGCACTTCACAGTAGCATGAACAGGATGGATGTAGGTACATATGTAGATGTAGAAATAACCATACAAATTAAACATTGAGACAGCAAACACAGGAAATGAAGTTTCGTAATTTTGCCGAAAATGTAACTCGCGTTGGTCGACAACAGCTTCGGCTGCGAGCCTGCAGCCGCCGTCGCGCTGTGAGTACAGTAGTTTGCACAGATGTGATTACGGCTGAGGAGCGCCCACCTGCTTTCGCTGTGTGGCGGCCGACCTGCGGCAGACCTCCGCGTGCAGACGCCCACACCACAGCCACCCTCCCACCCACCCACATAGTGGTGTGGAGAGTATCAAAGCAGCAGGTAATCAAATCAGAGAGAGCGTGCCAGGGGCAGGTAGGCGGCTAAGGGCGTTCTGCGGCCCGTAATGGTGCCAGATTGCGTTTACTGGGGGCGGGCAAGTTTCCATCCGAGAGGCTGCTCTACGCGCTGTCTGTCGTCATTTCTTTTGCGGTTTTTAAACGTTCGTCAGTTCCGGGAGCCGCTGTAGAGGAACTTATCATCTGTGTAACTATGAGCTTAAAAGCTGTTGGAGGGCAGTTCTTGACTTTGACAATTGGAATTTTTATTTCCTTTATTGTATTTCAATTCCCAATTGGAGCGGGCTGGCAGTAGCATATGCGCTGCTCTTCAGCTGAAAGACATAGAACAAACAATAAAAGACATTTAAAAAGAACAAAGGAGAAGCCATGGTGAAAATAGATATAAAAAAGGGGGAACACCATGGAAGACAATAGACAACAAAAGGGGCGACTGTAAAATGGAGAGAAAAACTGTAAAAAAAGTAGTGCACACAAAAAACCACACACTGGGACAATTAAAAGATCACAAGGCACAGTATGACGGGAGCATAAAAGTATCAACAGATGGCATAGCACATAAAAAACACTGACAGTAGCACTAAGTACAAGGCGAGCACACAATTAAAATGCCACCTCTCGATGCACAGGAGAAACAGCACTAAACAGAACACTGACGTGGCACTCTGGTGATGATCAAAACGGAGGATCTGCCAGTCGCAAGGAGATGTGGAAGAAGGGAAGGAAGGGAAGAGAGGGGGGAAGATGAGCGGGGGATGCGCCAAAGATGGCAAGGTAGGGAGGGACAAGGGAGGGAAAGAGGCAAGGGTGGGGTGCAGGGTCTCAGGGGGGGAGGAGGAGGAAAATCCGCTCTGGGAGAAGGAGGGGAGTGGAAAAATGGGCCCTGGGGAGGGGGGGAACAAGGACAGATTATAGTTGGAAGGAAGGGTATATGTCACAGCGAAGTTCATCATCCAGGAGGATGAGGCGCTGGAAATTCCCCTGATGAAAGAGATGGAGGTATGGAGGTGGAGAGAGGGATGGATGTAGGGATAGAGATGTGGCAACAAGTGGGGGAGAGGGTGGTGGAGAGGAAGGAGGAAACCAGGGGGCAGGGGGGATCTAGCCTGTGGACAATGTAAAGGATGCGGAGATGTTGGAGGAACAGGAGGTGGGGGAAGGGGATGAGTTCATTCAGGAGCCGTGTGGGGGAAGGAAGGCAGATACACAAATGGGGCCGGCCGGAGTGACCATGCGGTTCTAGGCACTGCAGTCTGGAACCGAGCGACCGCTGTGGTCGCAGGTTGGAATCCTGCCTTAGGCACGAATGTGTGTGATGTCCTTAGGTTAATTAGGTTTAAGTCGTTCTAAGTTCTAGGCCACTGATGACCTCAGAAGTTAAGTCGCATAGTGCTCAGAGCCATTTGAAACATTTGAACACAATTCGGATTTTTTTTTCTTTCTTTATTGATTTTCAATTCCTCCAAAGTGGGTGGGCTGGCAGCAGCTTAGTACGCTGCTCTACAGCCTACAGACTTTTATAAAAACGGAAGAAGAAAGAAACAACAAAAACAGCCGATAAAACGGTGACTTAAAGTGTAAAATGGCGGAAAAATGCGGAAAGTTAAAACAGAAAGCAAAAGGGGTTGGCAATGTTAATAAAATACACAGGAATCAGACAAGTAACATAGGACACACACAATTAAAATAAAACATGGCGACAGTCTGGTTTCTGTTAGCAAGAGATAAAAAAATCACACCCAGCGACAGTATGATGGCCGTTCGCAACACTCACTGGAGAAGAAGAAAAAGAAGAAAAAAAAAAAACTGCCCGAAAATGGCGGCACAAAGATGACACTCTTGAGACAAAGGCAGATGGGGCACAATTGGGACGAGACACGTACATTATAAAAATAATAATGCATTTTTAAAATATGAGCGTAAAAGCCATTGGAGCAGCGGCTCTAGACTGACACGATTGGGAACGAAATACGAACTCTTGTAATAATAATGCTTTTTTAAAATTGTTTCAAACAAAGTCGTGCCCTGATTATAAACATATAACAAAATAACCGTTTGAAATAATAAGTTACATTCGAAGCCTTTACATAGGTTAGTGTTACTAGTTGTTCCGACCAATAGATGGCGCTGGTGCTCCACAACAGCGGCGCGGTCTGCTAGGTCACGTTAATTGCTGACGAAATGGCGTCGAAGCATGAGAGAGCGCAATGTGTGCTTTGGTTTCACGAAACGGTATCGCCCATCAGTGTTGAGCGTAAATTTCGGGCTTCTCATGGACGCAGCCCTCGCGACGTTAAATCAATAAAGCGATGGTATGCAAAGTTTAACGAAATAGGCATCGTTGAAGATTGTCCTCGAAGTGGCAGGCCTCCTGTGAGTGATACAACTGTTGAACACGTTCGGCAGTCATTTCAATGGAGTCCATCTAAATCAACTCGTCAGTCATCACGTGAACTTAAAATAGCGCAAACAAATGTGGTGAAATTCTTCGTGAAAGGTTTAGGTCGCGTGCTTACAAAGTGCAAATCGTGCAGGCCTTGCAACCGAATGATTTGCTGACACGTGCTGAATTTCCAGCTGAGATTCGCAACAGGATTGATGGCGCTAAGGATTACTTAAGTCGCATATGCTTTACCGATGAATACACTTTTCACGTTAGTGGAATCGTAAATCGGCATAATGTCCATATATGGGGTTCGGAGCCTCCATTAGCTAGTGTACAGTTACAGAGAAACAGCGAAAAAGTGAATGTCTGGTGCGGCCTCGTGAATAACAAGGTTTTGGACCGTTTTTCTTCGCGGAAAAATCCATTACCGCTAACATTTACTTAGACGTTCTGCAACAGTTCATTGCTCCACAGATAGAAGAATATCAACCATGGATAATTTTCCAGCAAGATGGAGCAAACCCCCCTCCCCCAACAGTGCGTGATTTCCTCTATGAAACGTTTTCGGATCGGTGTATTGGAAGGAACGGTCCAACACCCTGGCCACCCCGCTCACCAGACATTACGCACCTTCACTTTTTGTTCTTGGTCTATGTCAAGGACAAAGTCTTAGTCACACCAGTTGCTGACGTCGACGAACTGAAGAACAGGATACAGGCTGCTGTGGGTACTGTGTTACAAAACACCTGGCGGGAACTGGAATACTGCCTCGACATTCTCCGAGCTACCAAGGGAGCACACGTGGAAGTATACTGACGTAAGTGGTCTCAAAGAAAAGTAGTAACACTAACCTATATAACGGCATCATATATATATATATATATATATATATATATATATATATATATATATATATATATATATATATATACTGAGCTTACGAAAGTCATACGATACCTCTTAATGTCACGTCGGACCTCATTTACCCGGTGTAGTGCAGCAACTGAACATGGCAGAATCAGTTAGCATAGACTCGTTGGAAGCTCCTGCAGAAATACTGCCGCTCCTTGCATGGCTTTGTGCACGAACTGACCACTCGATTATGTCCCATGTAAGTGTTTCATCATTTGCTGGAAATGTTCAGAATGTCTTCAAAGCAACCTCGAAGAGTTGTGGCCCGGGGACATGGTGCACTGTCATCCATAAAAATTCGGTCTTTGTTTGGGAACATGAAATCCATGAATGCCTGGAAATGATCTCTGTGTAACTGGAAATAACCGTATCCAATTAGTTACCTGTTCAGCTGGACCACAGGGCGCCGTCCATTCCACGTAAACGCAGCCCGCTCCAATATCCAGCTTGCACATAATGCCTTTTTGAAAACTTTGGGTCCATGGCTTCGTGGGGTCGGCGCCGCACTCGAACCCTACTATCAGCTCTTACCAACTGAAATCTGGACTCGTCTGACGAGGCCACGGCTTTTCCAGTCGTTTAGAGTCCAAACGGTGTAGTCACGAGCCCCGGAGAGGCGCTGCAGGCGATGTCTGCTGTTAGTAAAAGAACTCGCGTCGGTCGTCTGCTGCGATGTCTCACTAACGACAGATTTTGCCACATTGTCCTAACGTATACTTTTTTCTTACGTCCCACATTCATTTCTGCGGTCATATCAGGCAGCGTTTGCTTGAGTGTTAGCACTGAGAACTCTACACACTCGCCGCTATTCTCGGTCATTACATGAAAGCCGCCGGCCACTGCGTTGTCCAAGCTGAGAGGTAGTGTCTGAAATTTGGTATTCTCGGTACACTCTTGAGATCGATGTGAAAGTCGACGGTCCGTCACGTCGTCCTCAGTCATTCATCCTCGTAAGCAGCATGAAAGGGCACGGGGTCAGCAGCCCCCACTCGGTGGCGTTGACCTTGGAGCTGCTATCTCTCACTCTGGTAGTTCTACAATTGTCATCATGAGGAGAGTGCCCCCAGTCCAGTGTTCCCACCCAGGAGGAATCTCTGGCAGTACCGCGAATCGAGCCCAAGTCCCGGATACAGAGGCGAATACGTACGAGGTGGTCAGAAACTGTCTGAAAAGGCGGTTTGGATTTTGCAGAGTAGGCGTTTTGAGAAGTGTGAACTTTGAGAATTTTTCATTTCAGTACCGACCATTTGATGTGAACCTGTTAGTCTCCTAGACTAATTCGAGAAGCCTAGTTTACGAGATGAGTTCTGAAAATCATGTCTCAATGTGTCAGCCTGCTACTTGCTATCTCTCCAGATGCGTAGTCACGCGTGGCTGCATGTGAGAGACAGGCTGCAGTCGTAACGCGAACAACTCGGGCCAAGTGTTACGCCCACGCCGACGACAGTCAAATGGTTCAAATGCCTCTGAGAACTAAGGGACTTAATATCTGAGGCCATCAGTCCCTCAGTCCCCTAGACTTAGAACTATTTAAACCTAACTAACCTAAGGACATCACACACATCCATGCCCGAGGCAGTATTCGAACCTGCGACCGTAGCAGCAGCGCGGTACCAGACTGAAACGCCTAGAACCACTCGGCCACAACCGTCGGTGCCGACGGTCAATCTCTCTCACTCGTCTACATACGAGATACTATTCAATGACGCAAAGCTTCCTGCTCTGGCGAGAGAAGCCGGCAGTGTGTCGAACTTGGTGCAGAGAAGAAGAGCCTTGCTTAGAGATCTCCGAGAGAAGCTGCATCAAACGAGAGTGTTCGTAGCCAAGGCCACAGCCATATGTGACAGCTCACATTCTCATCATGAAGAATGATGCAACGTTCTCCGTTGTTTTTTCAGATGTCATCGATTTCTTTTTTGTGGGGTTTCCACGCGATCTTCCTTACACTCAACTATGTAACATTTTGTGTAAATAGTATAACAACTCAGTATTGGAGAAAACATTTACCAAGCAGCTAATGAAAGAAACGACAGCATGACCAGGTATGGCTAAATAAATGAACACAGAAGTAAGTTTTTGTGTGACAACGACCAGTTCATAATTAATTTATTGTCAGTAATTGTATGTATACTAGGATACGTGAACATCAGTATTGGACTACATACATCGCTATTACACGGGGGCGAATCAGAAAGTCTGTTCCCATAATTTTTATTAGCATAAATAGGTTACATACAAGTAATTACAAATATGTGTACTATTCTACATATCTTACACTATTTTCTTACGTACACCCCGTAGTCCCCAGTTAATTCATTTATCACAGCGTAGCTTTAAATCTGAGATACCACTGTGGCAGACTTCGTTCCTCTGACTGTGGAACCACCATCGGACTACTGTCTTGGTCCGCAGCTCGTGGTCGTGCGGTAGCGTTCTCGCTTCCCGCGCCCGGGTTCGATTCCCGGCGGGGATTTTCTCTGCCTCGTGATGGCTGGGTGTTGTGTGCTGTCCTTAGGTTAGTTAGGTTTAAGTAGTTCTAGGGGTGTGATGACCATAGATGTTAAGTCCCATAGCGCTCAGAGCCATTTGAGCCATTTGAACTACTGTCTTGGCTTAATCGTTGCACGTGGATTGCTGTCCTACCATAAACTTCTTCAGCGGACCTAAAACGTGGAAATTAGTAGCTCCCGTCGAAATGACTGGAGATTTTCAACGGCGCTGATTGCCCCATGTTGCTTTGCGTTGCCGTGGAGGATAATCACCTTGTTCACATCGAGAATTCCTCGGTGCTCGTTAATGATGCCAGTCCTCAGACGTGGCAACGTGGTACAATATCATGGGCATTGATGGTTGCACTTAGTAGCTTAAGAACCAGGAGGAGCAGTCCACGGCGATGTCAGAAGACCGTTAACATCACTTACCCAGGATGGCACTGAATGATTTTTTTTTTTTAAATAACAGGAGGACGCGCATGTTTCCGCACCATACCCTGCTGCTTCACTTGCAGCGTAAAATGTAGTATCCACGTTTCATCACCAGCTACAGTACGGACCAGGAAACTATCACCCTTTTTGGGATACCATTGCAGATGATACAGTGAGGCAAACATTAATTTGCCTTTCATCATGTCGACCAACGGCTTAGACAACCACTGATGGCTGTGAACACTACGGGACTTAACATCTGAGGTCATCAGTACCCTAGAACCTAGAACTACTTAAATCTAACTAACCTAAGGACATCACACACATCCATTCCCGAGGCAGGATTCGAACCTGCGATCGTAGCGATCTATCGGTTCCAGACTGAAGCGCCCAGAATCTTTCGGTCACAGCGGCCGTCACACCCACTGACATGAAACCTTCCGGTACCTTAAGGAGCCGTGTCACTCTCATAAAAAAATGGCAAGTTCCCAGAAAATGTGCTTGAGATGTACATGCAGCACCGTTTTCACTATTGCATCCAAGTGGGAAATGTCGTCAGTCAGTGACGAACGCAACCGCCCCAAACGCTCATTGCCACGCAAGTCTTTACGGCCTTTGTAAAGCCACAACAAAATCATGTCATATTTCTCAAAGCGTGACACTACTCCCCATACGAGGGCTGCATTTCTCTGTGGATTTAGATGGGCCTTCATTCGTTGATCTACAGGAAACCAATCACACCTCGCTCATAACGCCGTGAATGTGTGAAGTACAACTGTCGTCTTCAGTAACTGACAGCAGAGCCATGGCGCGGAGCTACCGGCAGATAAGGCCGGTCCGGTCCAAGGAGAGTCAAGCGCTAGGAATGGATATGTTGACTTCGCATTTACAGCCGTAATCTGGTTAAACAAGAATAAAGACTTTCTGATTGGCTCCCGATGAAAAGAACAAAAAGTTATTACAATTTACAGCATTACAATTTACAATTCACAATAATATAGTACATTATTTAGAATTAAATTCGACATGGGACATTCATTAATATGTGAACATCATGGATACGGCATTTTACATCGTACTTCAACCTCAAGTTGTATTACTGATGTAGTAACAGCATCAATTTTGGACGTTTATAATGGTAATGGGCCTTGCTACCGTCTTTGGACAAATGAAGAATGAGCACATTAGTTAATAAAGGAAGTTTGCTGCAAAAGGTTTGGGATATGGAGGGGAGTTCTTCTGAAAAAGTTGGCATTTTTAAGTCGTTGTCGACTATTGTGTTTCTAACGAACAGTGGTGCACTTAATATTATTCGTACTTTCTTATTTTGGACAACTTAAAGTTTGTTGAGATGCGTGTACACAGCAGGTCCCCAAATGGGGTTAGCATAAATGACCGCTGGTCATATTGTTAACTTTTGAAGTAGGAGACTTGCCGGCCGCTGTGGCCCAGCGGTTCTAGGCGCTTCAGTCCAGAACCGCGCTGCTGCTACGGTCGCAGGTTCGAATCCTGCCCCGGACATGGATGCGTGTGCTGCCCTTATGTCAGTTAGGTTTACGTAGTTCTAATTCTAGGGGACTGATGACCTCAGATATTAAGTCGCATAGTGCTTAGAGCAATTTGAACCATTTTTTTGAAGTAGTTCCTGTTTGGAGTTGACCTTGTGTTTATTAATGGATATACGGTAGCTGATACTGTTTGCTTTGTTCGCTACATATGTTACATGGTTCGTGTATGTAAGGAACTTGTCCAAGAGAACTCCAAGATATTTGGCGGAGTCACTCCAAGAAATGTTTTCATTTAATAACTGCAGCAGGGTTTGTAAATCGTGTCTTTTCCTTTACTTTTGTCCACATTTCTTTTGACCCGTTTTCAAGCAACAGCAGAGTTTGTCATGAATATTCCTGACTTGCTTTCCGGTGTGATACATCGCTGTATCTTCGGTCCACTAAAACGAAGGTCGCGACATGGCCAAAGATACAGGCAATCATTTTCTTGGAAGTATTTCTTGAACGATTGACTTTAGTTGGTTGGTTGGTTTCGTTTCATCTTGCAATAATCAAACATACAAAATTTTAGTCCTCATGGTTGAATTGCTTCATCATTTAGTTACACTAACTGGCACGATCCTGTGTTTTAGCTGCTTTCAAACCGTGTGGCATCCATTGGAAAACCGTTTTTTTCGTAGCTAAATTTTCATGTGAGGTCGAACTACTACAGCCTGCCGGCCGCGGTGGTCTCGCGGTTCTAGGCGCGCAGTCCGGAACCGTGCGACTGCTACGGTCGCAGGTTCGAATCGTGCCTCGGGCATGGATGTGTGTGATGTCCTTAGGTTAGTTAGGTTTAACTAGTTCTAAGTTCTAGGGGACTAATGACGACAGCAGTTGAGTCCCATAGTACTTAGAGCCATTACTACAGTCTGTGATAGGCGTAAATACCCTCTATCCCAGTTCAATTGATGTGTCGATCCTTGTTAGTCAGCATGCGCACTGCAACTTACCGATATATTTTGTAACAACGGACACTGGTGGACTTTCATAAAATTTCTCGTTGACGGAAAAATGACGAATTCTGCACAATCTTTTCCGAAGGAGATTTATTACCAAAAGCTCAATAATTTAATTGGAGATATTTCTGTTGAATATGATATCTTCCACCGTTATTAGGGACGACTTGGATCTTTGTCCTAAGAGATTTTCTTCTTTGTGTGAGTTGCAGATTACAGAACAACCTGCGCAGGTTCAGTTCCGACGGTGGTGTCTGAAAGAAGTGGTATCGAGACATGTGAAATCTTAGCTTTTCGTTTATCTTATTATACACCAGGAATACCCAATTAAAGGTTTGAACAACCTTTGCTTAATGTTAAGATTCCTCTTTGGAAAGCAATTTCCGAACGAGATTAGGTCTGATGACAAGCAGGTGCCTTTCTTGACATGGGGGAAAGCTTTATGTCAGTGTGTGGTGAAAGACTGCAACGAATGAGGAACGGAGAGAATCGTGAAGTGTTAAATACAAACTGTAAAAGCTGGTAGCTCCTAAAACTCTATATGATAGAAGATGACATAAAAGATCCATCAGTTAAGTAGCAGATGAGATGATAACGTAAACAGACAGCACTGACTGTACAGACAATAGATGCTCCTGATAACTTAACTTTGGCTGAGGAGTTAACTGAGGCCTGCTTACTGATACTGAAACTATAACGTTCTTCAGTCGCAAGCAGTAAAGTCTTCCGCCGTTCTGGGTTGTTATAGCCGCTCGTAAAAGCGATCTGATGACGCACAGGAGTCACCCACCCATGCCGTCGTTTACACGCACAGACAGCGTTCCTCTGACTGCCATTATTTCTTTCCGCTTTACGTCATTGGCACAGACTTTCTCCACATTTCTGCAGAAACCGTTTTGCAATGCATTATTTACTACAGAAGCATATTTTGAGAATCATGCAAATTTGAAGTACACTGCCTGAACAAAAATGTGAAGCAGCGGGATATGGAGGAGGAAACGAAATGAAATTTCACGATTGGATTGAATTTTTGATGTTACTGGAGTTCACTGTAGTATCGAGTCAAATTTACAATGACCCTTGTAGTACGCGTCCACATACACTCCTGGAAATGGAAAAAAGAACACATTGACACCGGTGTGTCAGACCCACCATACTTGCTCCGGACAATGCGAGAGGGCTGTACAAGCAATGATCACACGCGCGGCACAGCGGACACACCAGGAACCGCGGTGTTGGCCGTCGAATGGCGCTAGCTGCGCAGCGTTTGTGCACCGCCGCCGTCAGTGTCAGCCAGTTTGCCGTGGCATACGGAGCTCCATCGCAGTCTTTAACACTGGTAGCATGCCGCGACAGCGTGGACGTGAATCGTATGTGCAGTTGACGGACTTTGGGCGAGGGCGTATAGTGGGCATGCGGGAGGCCTGGTGGACGTACCGCCGAATTGCTCAACACGTGGGGCGTGAGGTCTCCACAGTACATCGATGTTGTCGCCAGTGGTCGGCGGAAGGTGCACGTGCCCGTCGACCTGGGACCGGACCGCAGCGACGCACGGATGCACGCCAAGACCGTAAGATCCTACGCAGTGCCGTAGGGGACCGCACCGCCACTTCCCAGCAAATTAGGGACACTGTTGCTCCTGGGGTATCGGCGAGGACCATTCGCAACCGTCTCCATGAAGCTGGGCTACGGTCCCTCACACCGTTAGGCCGCCTTCAGCTCACGCTCCAACATCGTGCAGCCCGCCTCCAGTGGTGTCGCGACAGGCGTGAATGGAGGGACGAATGGAGACGTGTCGTCTTCAGCGATGAGAGTCGCTTCTGCCTTGGTGCCAATGATGGTCGTATGCGTGTTTGCCGCCGTGCAGGTGAACGCCACAATCAGGACTGCATACGACCGATGCACACAGGGCATCATGGTGTGGGGAGCGATCTCCTACACTGGCCGTACACCTCTGGTGATCGTCGAGGGGACACTGAATAGTGCACGGTACATCCAAACCGTCATCGAACCCATCGTTCTACCATTCCTAGACCGGCAAGGGAACTTGCTGTTCCAACAGGACAATGCACGTCCGCATGTATCCCGTGCCACCCAACGTACTCTAGAAGGTGTAAGTCAACTACCCTGGCCAGCAAGATCTCCGGATCTGCCCCCATTGAGCATGTTTGGGACTGGATGGAGCGTCGTCTCACGCGGTCTGCACGTCCAGCACGAACGCTGGTCCAACTGAGGCGCCAGGTGGAAATGGCATGGCAAGCCGTTCCACAGGACTACATCCAGCATCTCTACGATCGTGTCCATGGGAGAATAGCAGCCTGCATTGCTGCGAAAGGTGGATATACACTGTACTAGTGCCGACATTGTGCATGCTCTGTTGCCTGTGTCTATGTGCCTGTGGTTCTGTCAGTGTGATCATGTGATGTATCTGACCCCAGGAATGTGTCAATAAAGTTTCCCTTTCCTGGGACAATGAATTCACGGTGTTCTTATTTCAATTTCCAGGAGTGTATCAATATGACGCTGCACCCAATTTAGCCTGAATGATCAATTAGTTGGAAAAGCCCGTGCTATGCGCTCCTGAGGCAAACTGTCCCATAACTGTTGTAACTGGTCTGTGATGTACTGGAAACTTGGACTGAGATGAAGTCGACTCCCCAGCTGGTCCCACATAAGTTCTATTGAGGACAGACATGGGTGACTTGCTGGCTGAAGATAACCTCAATATCACGCAACAGTTCATTGAAACACATGCCATATATGGACGACCGTATCCTGTTGAAGAATGGCATCACGATATTGACGCACGAGAGCTAACACATGAACGCGCAGGGTGTCTGCGACCTCCTGTCGTAGGGTCATTATTCAGCCAGAACCTGCCTGCCTCGAAGACACACCAGACGCCTGCCGCACCATGACAACTGAAGTAATAGAGATGTTTTCTCCAAAACGTTCGAAGAATGAGACCTCTCCCGAGTCACAGCCATGCTCGCCGACTATAGTCATGCAGGGCAGTACAGAACCGCGATTTGTCGCTCAACGTAATGCGATCAGCACTCCTTGCTTATCCTTCACGGCACGACTCCAAACACAGCCGTTATTGTTGTGGTGTTAACGGCACCGTACGCATGGGACAGGAATTCCCTAGACCGACTGCTGCTAATTTTGGCCAACGGTGCAGGATGACATTAAATATTGCAGGGTGTCCATTATTTCTTCTCCAGTGCCGGGCACTGAAAGGATTACGATGTGCTTAGTGTACAACAAGGTCAAATGGGGCCGACCGGAACCTCAACGATGAGTGTGCATCCCCCACAGGTTTCCATTAGGACTGTTGATATTTAACAGAATCTTCCGTCGGTTCTTGGTAAGACAGCATTATAATAATGAATGAAAAGCCCCAGTTTGCTTTTGTTCTACAATATTACTTTTATTGTTAACCGGTTTTCGGCTTACAAGGCCATCTTCAGACATTTACTGAGTATTATCACCAGCGAAGTTAAATGTTAGCAGACACCATTGGAAGAGAAGTAACACATCTAGACTGAAGTAGAAACATACAGTAAGTAACATCTTTGCAATGAAAAAGTAAAAACTGAACAGTACATAAATAACAATCGAGTATTACTGTATTACTTGTATTACTGTCCATGTTTAACACCCCTTGTAGTTGTCTCATCAAATACTGTTCATATTTTACTTTGCTCATTAATTTAATGAAATCTGTTACACAGCTACTGCTTTGGTTATAATGTTAATGTTAAAATGCAGTGCCACCACACTCTCAAACTGTAGGTTCCCTCAAACACCTCCATTTTCTTGCAGTTATTTGTTTCAGTTTATCTCATTGATATTGCTTAAGTTCCTTATGTATTCTGTATTTACACTGATAATTGTCTCTTCTTTTAATTGGTTGTGTATCACTCTTCATGTTTCATACCTCCTGATGCCGCCTTGTCTAGAACTAATGTTACTTTATTTTATTAGTTTTGTTTATTAATAGAAACTGTTATGTCGACATGCTATTCCTATTTTGTGCTAAAGGTTTTCATGTCTACTCCATTGTTATTTATGTACTGTTCAGATTTTACTTTTTCATTGCAAAGATGTTACTTACTGTATGTTTCTACTTCAGTCTAGATGTGTTACTTCTCTTCCAATAGTGTCTGCTAACACTTAACTTCGCTGGTGATATTACTCAGTAAATGTCTGAAGATGGCCTTGTAAACCGAAAACCGGTTATCAATAAAAGTAATAATGTAGAACAAAAGCAAACTGGTGATTTTCATTCATTATTATAGTGTTGATACTTCTTAAAAATATCGGGAATCCAAAGTATATACATTTTAAAAATTAATATCGTTATCGGTTCTCGATATATCGGAAAATCCTATCGATATATCAACATCTGTCGACGGAAAAAAATATCGACGTAGAGGTCTGCAAAAATATCGGCTGCACATTAGAAATATACTGCCGGTTTTACAGCTGTTTTGTAAGTATTGATTGATTCTTAGATATTCTGTACATCGGAAAGCTATCGGTCTGGTTATCCCCCTTAGAGCATGAATTGAAAGGAAAACGATGCCAGTTCACTTTGCTAACATTGGTAACTGAATGTAAGTGGCACAATAAAAGGTCTCCGATGAGTTCGTAGTTCGGTTTCGTCACATATCGGATTTGTCCGGGACACTTTATGTTATCTGTTTTTTCATGTCAACAAACGCCAGCGACATAGCAGTTGTATAGTTGTATTGTCAAAATTACATGGTGAAGTTAAACGTAGCAGTTTCCGGTTGTAGCTCCGAGTGCTGACTACGTCAGTCTTATCCGTCACACGTCTCCGCCCACCACAAAGACCAATATGTTGTTATTGTCTTCAGTCCTGAGACTGGTTTGATGCAGCTCTCCATGCTACTCTATCCCGTGCAAGCTTCTTCATCTCTCAGTAGTTACTACAACCTACATCCTTCTGAATCTGCTTAGTGTATTCATCTCTTGGTCTCCCTCTACGATTTTTACCCTCCACGCTGCCCACCAATGCTAAATTTGTGATCCCTTGTTGCCTCAGAATATGTCCTACCAACAGGTCCCTTCTTCTTGTCAAATTGTGCCACAAACTCCTCTTCTCCCCAATACTATTCAATACCTGCTCATTGGTTATGTGATCTACCCATCTAATCTTCAGCATTCTTCTGTAGCACCTCATTTCGAAAGCTTCTATTCTCTTCTTGTCCAAACTGTTTATCGTCCATGTTTCACTTCCATACGTGGCTACACTCCATACGAATACTTTCAGATACGACTTCCTGGCACTTAAATCTATACTCGATGTTAACAAATTTCCTTTCTTCAGAAACGCTTTCCTTGCCATTGCCAGTCTACATTTTATATCCTCTCTACTTCGACCATCATCAGTTATTTTGCTCCCCAAATAGCAAAACTCCTTTACTACTTTAAGTGTCTCATTTCCTAATCTAATTCCCTCTGCATCACCCGACTTAATTTGACTACATTCCATTATCCTCGTTTTGCTTTTGTTGATGTTCATCTTATATCCTCTTTTGACGACACTGTCCATTCCGTTCAACTGCTCTTCCAAATCCTTTGCTGTCTCTGACAGAATTACAATGTCATCGGCGACCCTCAACGTTTTTATTTCTTCTCCATGGACTTCAATACCTACTCCGAAAGACCAATAGTGTCATTTAAAGTTTTGTTCAACAATTTTTAACGCAACTACTGTGGTTCATCTTAACATCGCAAATCTCGATATTCCATTCATACGGTTAACCCCTCCCTCAGCGCAGTGCAACCGGACTACTTCTTTTTGTCATCTACACTTCTTTGATACAGTCAAAAGACGAGACGATAGATCAAAAAGTAGTAAGTCTCCTTCACACAGTGGAGGTAACATTATGCTCTACTATAATTTCGAAAGAACAATTTCAAATATTTACCAAAAATTGCGGGAAAAAAATAATATAAAGTATAAGTATCGGTGCTCGATATTGCCGTTCCAATACCGATATTTTGATGTATCAGTGAAAATACTATCGCTGGTATATACCGATAACCTTCTGAAAAAACAATGGTTTCGATATCTTGCCAGTATCTTTAGTTCCCATGCAGTCCAACATCGGACCACTGTCACCCGCGAATGTGCCACAAATCTGGACATTGCACGATTTGAGCTGTGGCCCATTGGAAATCCATAGTGACGTCACTTTCAAACTCTATAAAGTGCTGATAACGCTGTCCCTTACAGGTATGCGACATTCATAGTGACCGCTCAACATCCGACGCTGTTCAAGCCCCGTATATTGCCTATCAGGTCTATTTACAATACTAAATACGAAAAAGACTAAGGCAGTCTGGTGGCCGTTCTACGTCTTATAGAGAATTGCAGCTCTAATCATTAACAAATCCTCTGGTGGGGAGTACATTGTTTCTCTCCTTCGTTGTTGTGCGTGCGTGCGAATTAATCACACTAGAGTATCTCTGATCTCCGATATGGGGAACAGTGCAACAATGATATACCCTTCTGTTATTTAGCTCTTTAAATGAATTACTCACTCTAAGGCAGAGTTTCGGAGCCTGCACGTATTCGCTATGAAATACATGTAAACAGTTCTACGGAAGCAGGTCTACCGAAATCAAAATAAGTTTTCAAAATATTTTGTTAATATTTTCGAGTCTTTTAGATTAAAATACACTTTCGTTATTATAAATACATTAGTTTTCCACAAGTTAAACGAGAATTCCATAAAACCTAGTGTTTATAATGAAAACTGCCCCCTAGCTCTTAAACGCAGCCAGAGATCTAAGTTGATGCTCGCAGAAGGTGTGACTTCGTTCATGCACCAAACTCCTTTTTCTGTAACTGTTTTCCCAATACTTTTGCTTTTGATAATTCACGGTAGAAATTAACTTTTCCCTTAAAAAGAGTTGTCCGTTTTACTATCACAGTACACAAACAGAACAAAAAGAGAGCCGAAGCTTAGCAGTCGAAGAACTGAAAAGCAGAGCGTGAAACAATGCGTTACATATACGCAATTGATAGCTTCTTGTTCCTTATAGTACATTTTTCTCAGCTTATTTGACATTTTAGATCTTATTATTATTTAAATGTACATTTAGGAAATATTTTTTTTGTTTGCTAGTCGCTAAGAATGTTATTACCGCATTTTCGTTCGAAATAAAACGCTAGTTACACAGCCTGCCAGATTGTGGATAGCACACACAAAAGCTTACTTTATTATCCGGTGTCCAGCGCTATCATACCTTTACGTTCTTGTTGAATGCTCTCGATAAGGTTTCAAGTAATCTATATTGATTATCAAAAATGTTCAAATGTTTGTGAAATCTTATGGAGCTTAACTGCTAAGGTCATCAGTTCCTAAGCTTACACACTACGTAACCTAAATTATCCTAAGGACAAACACACACACCCATGCCCGAGGAGGACTCGAACCTCCGCCGGAACCAGCCGCACAGTCCATGCCTGCACCGCCCAAGACCGCTCGGCTAATCCCGCGCGGCTATTGATTATCAATTGCACTTAGTTCCTACGGTCTTTAAGTATTTCATAGTATTACGAATGGAGCTTATAAACTTCGCTCGTATGTAATTTCAAGTTACTGTTGGAAGAATATAATGCTTTCTATCCTTAAATATTTCGAAAAAACTTTATGCAAACTCAAACCTTTTATTCCAAAAATTTTCCGTTGCTGGGTTACTGTGAACGTAACATTTTGCTCCTTACGTATTTCAGTGCTTAAGCTGTCATGACTGTGACAGTTTGCTCCGTATGTGTTACACAATGGCATACTCTTTGAATTAAGTATGTGTGGGTATAGGATTTTATTAGGTATTTTCAAAAACAAAATAAAAACTTATATTTAATACATTAGTACGTTTATCGACACAATTTCAGAGACCTTTGGATTTCACAATCTCTCTTCAGATTACTGCTTGGGTGCACCACAACGAGCCAGGTTTGCGGCAGGCAGTTGAAAAAGCGAGACCCGACACGGCCAGAGCAGCAGTAGGCAGTGAACTCCTACGGCTAGACTGCAACGTCCGCTGATTAGGTGGCAATCTGGACTGGAGCAGCTTCCATGATCTCAGCGTCGTGGACACGAAACATTTATACATCGTTATGACGTTTACATTTAAGTCGTTTTCTCACAAGACTTAAAAAGACACACAGGTTTTATGCTGCATCGTTCTGTTGCTGCAGTTGTGCTATTTATAACTTGTTCTTTGTGCAAGTTCAGTAACTTTCTTGATAGCTCTTTAGATAGTTATACATATTTTCCAGTTTTAACTCCTGTAATTTTAAAAGTTCTACGTACCGAATTGCTTCCTCCTGTATCGTTGTGATCGCTGCCCATACACAGTCTGAGTCACAAGTCATCTCCAGTCTTTCGCACAGCACCATAACAGATACGTTACTAATGTCCCTTTCCGTTCTGTGTGGTAACCAAGTTATACAGCATGCGATTACAGATCATTAAATACACATTAGAAACGACAGAATTTGGTGTAACTTAACGAAAGCTATAGAACGTTGGCATTCACGGTTAGCCTTCCTTCACCACGAATAAGCCCCGAATAATCATTCCATCTACTTCGCAAATAATAGCGAAGGTATGAATTTCCAAGGAAGAGATGATGGTTCAAATGGCTCTGAGCACTATGGGACTTAAATTCTGAGGTCATCAGTCCCCTAGAACTTAGAACTACTTAAGCGTAACTAACCTAAGGACATCACACACATCCATATCGGAGGCAGGGTCCGAACATGCGACCGTAGCGGTCGCGCGGTTCCAGACTGCAGCGCCTAGAACCGCTCGGCCACCCCGACCGGCTTCCAAGGAAGAGAGGAAAACACTGAAACGGCTCCGAGAAGGTGCCGAGACTGTCGTCCTCCCGGCACATAAAGGCAATTGCACGGTCCTGCTACCATTTAACGTATACAAGC
Organism: Schistocerca gregaria; assembly: GCF_023897955.1. Lineage (NCBI taxonomy): Eukaryota > Metazoa > Arthropoda > Insecta > Orthoptera > Acrididae > Schistocerca > Schistocerca gregaria. The sequence continues at coordinate 407,501,149 of NC_064927.1, read as the reverse complement.
AAAAATTGTACGACCTATTAGAAGACGACACCTACCGGAGCATCGAAGACGATCCGAGCAACAGAGTGATAAGGAAGGCTATTCAGCTTCTCCAGCACACCTTCGAAGACAAGAAGACGGTGAAGAAACTTCGTCCACGAGCAGCTGCACCTCCTAGACTTTACGAACTACCTAAAGTCCATGAGGATGGATTGCCTCTCCGCCCGATTGTAAGCAACACTGGAGCACCAGCATATGAATTAACAAAACGCCTGCGTCGATGCTCAGTCCCTTTGTGGGAAAATGTCAGCACCGCACATCAGAAACTCCGCGCATTTCGTCCAGCAGGTCCAGAACTTCTGATTGGGCCAAGAATACCTTATGGTTAGCTTTGACGTGGTATCCCTCTTTACTAGGGTACCTCTAAGAGACTCCCTAAGACTCATAGGAGAAAAATTCAGACCAACAGTAACGAAAGTTTTCGAATTCGTACTTACGTAAACATACTTTCTGTTCGATGGGAACAACTACGAACTAACAGATGGAGTAGCGATGGGCTCTCCGCTATCACCAATAGTGGCCAATATGTTCATGGAGGCTTTTGAAGAAGAAGCTCTTGAGTCGGCAGCCTACAAGCCCTCTTGCTTTTTCAATATGTAGACGATACATTCGTAATCTGGTCGCAAGGACGACAACGCGTCCAAGACTTTTTGCAGCATCTGAACTCGCTCCACCAGAATATCAAGGTCACGATGGAGGTAGAAGAAAACAACTAACTTACATTTCTGGATGTGCTCGTCAAGCAAAGACCAGATGGCACACTAGGACACAGTGCCTACCAAAAGTCGACTCATACAGATTTGTACCTGCATGCCTCCAGCTGTCATGCTCCTTCACAGCGAGAGGGTGTTTTCAGCACACTGATGCACAGCGCACGCGATATCTCGGATTGTGACAGCCTAGCGGCCGTGTTCCGCACGAACGGATACAACAACCGGCAGATAAAACGCGCATTGAGACCGAAGAAGCCGAGACCGCAGCCTTCCGAGGATGAAGACAAACTTGTTGCGACGGCGATTATACCATACGTCAGGAACACACCGGCAAAGATCGGCAGAATATTCAGAAAATACAATGTCATCTGCGTGTTTCGCCCTTCATTCAAAACGAAAACATTATTAGGATCAGTCAAGGACGACTTAGGACTCCAGAAACCGGAAGTTTACAACTTCCCTTGCCAGTGCGGGAAAATGTATGTAGCCCAGACAATCCTGGAGGTACAGGAGAGATATAGTGAACATAAACGCCATACAGACAACGCACAGCCGAGAAAGTCCGCCGTGGCAGAGCATTGCATCTCACATGGACATGACATGAACTACGATGTCACAAAGGTGTTACAACAATCGAACACCTTCTGAGACTGTATCCTCAAAGAGGCAGTGGAGATCCGGCTGCATGACGAACTAATATATAAAGACAGCGGTATGCAGCTAAGCAAAGCCTGGGTTCCAGCTTTGAGTATGATTACAACACAACAGTCTTCACGGAAATCCGATCCTGTCACGACATCTGAAGAAGAAGAAGAAGAAGAAGAAGAAGAAGCGTTATCACCACGACGGCAGAGTTCCCCAGGCGGCCGTAGCCGCGAAAGGACTGCGGCCCATGATCTGTCGCGGAGCGCCGCGCTTCCCCCACCACCCAGCGCCGCCCTTCCCCAACCACCGGCTGCGGACCGCTCGGAAGCGCCCAGATGGAGGCTAACGGAGAGGGGTGGATTTTATATAAAGTCTGAATCCATCAGAGATCAATCAGACTCTAAGAACGCGTGAAGATGGCAAGAAGTCGGCTTGCCGAAATATCGCGCCTTTAGGACGACTCTACTCGGCTGAATACCCTAGAATTCTTCTCTTCTCTTTGACCATGACAAACCACTGTACGTTCCCAAATTTTAACTTAGTTGTTCGTTCTCAACATGAAGGAAAATGCCAAGACTAATTTATTCAGTTTACTTGACTAGAAAAATTGTCAGCCCACCTTGGCATTTCATCATAAACTCTAACAAAGAAATATTCTTGGAACGTGACCTGCACTAATTCTGTATATTACAATGGCATCCGTCTATCCTAGAAGGATGATGGTGTACCATAGTTGGTTCAGACTCTGCTACATCTGCTATGGCTGAAAAATCCCATTCGAGAGTGGCAGTCTCTACTGCAGTTTGGGCACTTGACATGTGAAGGACTTCCACCAGAGGCCGCTCTCTCCTTCCGTCTTGCCCTCTTCCTGGTGTCTTCTTGGATGTGTTCGTTCTTTGCAAGCTCAATCCCGTTGCGCACAGTTTGTCGCCACTTGACACCTTCACCAGCTGTATTTCCCACTGACTTGGATCGATGCTGGCCGTGGTCACATCTCTCTTGCACACATCCTTGATGCAAATAGATTATGTAGTAAGTATAGATTAAAATTACTAAATATTAATAAAGAAATTGTTTCAGTTCATCAGATTACACGTACCATAAGGTTCGAAAATTATCATACGTTTAACGATCTGTGTTATTTTACACAGAAAGTATAAATCATTATTTACCTACGTCTGCAAGGAACGAAGTCCATTTCCATTCATTTGAAGTTTCTTCAACAGCTTATACTTAAAATAACAGACACAGAGAATTAAAAGCACTTCTTAAGATCTTTATGTGGATACGTTTAAGCTCGGTATAGACAACTAGGTAACTTCCTTGATAAGGTATACCTAAAATCGTTTAAGGACCAGAATACATTATTGGTCATTTCTTATTCTGTTTCCTTAACGATGATATGATGCCATTGGGTCATTTTTCAGTGAAATATTTTCTCCTAGAGAATATTGTAATCTCTCGCAGCTTTTTATCATATTATCCTTTCTCATCTATGTGCTACGCTTGAGTGCTTTTAAAACTAATTTTATCTGCGTTTTCTTGTCGCAGAGAGTTTCATATCACTTTTCGAAGTGAGTCAATCCATTCATTTGACTGTGGTTCGTTCAAAAATACTTCTGCGCGTATATTCCCTGTCGAAGAATGCGGTGAATCTTCAAACACTGAAACATACTTAACCCACTCAGATTGCTGTCTGGGAATGTATGACCTAATGAATGTATTATATTCACGGAAAATACGATCGGCTGGGCTAGATTTGGAGTGAAATCTAGATATCAGTGTTTATTTAATATCTTTTAAGAATTCCTTCCACTTATGTCCCGTAAAACAGGGGTATTATCAGACAGAACAGCATTTGGCTTTCTTACATGTGGAATATATTCTCGGACGAATCTTCTTATAATTGAAGTGCCTGTTGTTGTTGTTAGCGGTTGAAGTTCTAGGTATTTAGTAAACAGATCATTGATAGCTACCAGGTAGTTTACTATACCTCTAGCTGTGGGAAGCTAATCAATGACATCGCAAGACACTAGTTGCAAAGTTTTGGCAGGTATAATAGGCTTTGGCTCTATCCGGTAACATCTGTTTCACCCTTTGACACAGGATACATGTTCGTAAAACTTGATGTACTTTTCGCTTAAGATTTGGAAAGCAGCAGTGTGTTAGTATTGTATTTTTACATTTGTCAACAGCAAAGTGTGCTCAGGAGTAATGTGTGAACAAATTAAAATTCACAATGCACAGTGAAGGTGTACATACACGACACTTATCCACATGTATCGTACTTCTATAGAACAGTAATTAAGAATATAATTTGAATTTTTGTGAAACCTCTTCATTATTATTTTGTTATAATAACTGTTTCATACTATTCTATTTAAGAGCTTCATCCTGTAATTTGGCAATATTCCTACATATGGTAAGGTAATGCTCTCTAAATAGTGAATCCTTGATCAGTAATATTCTGAAATTAGATGATTGCTCTAGTTTTTCATGATGGTTGGAGGGTCCCTGTAGTAACTGGGAAAGAGCATCAGCTATTATATTGCCCTTGCCTGTAACATGGTTTATATCAGTACCATATTCCTTTAACATTAAAGCCCAATGTGGACGTATTTCATGCTAGAATGTATGTGATAGTAGAAAACCGACTGATTGTTGCTCACAGAATATTTTGATATGTTTCCCATACATAAAGTAATCAAATTCTCTAATGTCCATTTCACAGCAAGCGCTTCCAATTCTGTCACAGTATATGCTCTTTGCCAGTTAGAGAGAGTCCTGCTCACAAAACATAATACTTTAATATGCTGCTTATTGTCTTATGTATCTGTCTGAAATAGTCAGTCTCCAAGTCCACTTACGGACGCACGTGTTGCCAGACGAAAATCTCCTGTCATGTTAGGATAGTGTAAAAGATCGAAATTAACACGTGCTGCTTTCAAATGCTTCAGCACGGCACAGAGTCCAATGACAAGATGTATTCCTTCATAATAAATTTAATAGATGATCATTATTCGTTACCGTGTTGGGATCAAATTTTCGAAAAAAAGTGATGCTAGTTTTAGAAAAATTGTCTTTTAATGCTGGGGTGAGGGAAACATTTTATTGCCTCTATCTTCTTTGGATCAGGTTTAATCTCCTCTGGTGAAATAATTTCATCAGTTTCATGCGAAATTTAGACTTCCTCAAATTCACTGTAACGCAGTGATCAGCAACTTTCTCAAAAACCATTTCAAGTATTTCCAGAAGTTCTTCTCAGGTTTTTGTTACTATTAGCAGATCATAAACATATAGTGTAACTTTGTACAACAGCTATGGCTCAAACACAGTATACAAGGCTGCAGTAAGTACATTACCAGTCACGTTAAAACCAAAGGGCATGACTCAAAATTGATAACTATGCCCTGTAAACAAAAAAGCTGCATATTTTCTGGAGTTTTCTGATAACACGAACGGCCAGTACAATGATTTTAAATCTATAGAAGTCTGGAATTGGAAATTATAAAATCTTTGTAGTAGTTCTTCCAGGCTTTCCAGATGAGTTCACACTGGTATAATAATCTTACTGATATCTCAGGCACCCAGAACGAATCTGATATTGCAAACTGGTTTTGTCCCTGTTAAAAGGGAACTACTGTATGCTAAATTAGAAGGTTTTATAATTTCCCGTCTAATATCTTATGGTTATCCTTAGCGACAGTTTCTTTTTTTGTCATGAGAAAGAATAAGAAGCACAACAAAATGTCTTATGGGGTCGACTTCGATGTGGTACACATAGTCTTCTATCACTATGGTTTTTCATCGCATACACATATGTACTTGATCGACTACTGTAACAAATCCTTTTGCTGTTTTTAGTTAAACATTCTGATCCGGCTGCTTCATTACTAATAACATCATTCTGATTTAACGTGTTTGCCTGAACAGATTCCTCCAAACGGAAATCCGCCGCGAGTATAGTGTCTTGGCTCTAACACACCATACATTAATGCGCAGGCAGTATGTACCATGCACCTCCAGAGTTTTTACCTAAACCATCTTGATTCCATTATCTTTATCTTATATACAACCAAAATGTGCCGTGAGCTTTCTCTCGCACGGGAAATCCCACCCCCACATACAAGCAATGGACATCTTAGGTGAAATCAAGAAAATGCATTTTAGTTTTCCTTCCTTGACCACTACGTCCACTTGTACTTGAAATTTCACAGTCTATGACTGTAAACCTAAATGTACAGTAATCCTACAGTTATGGACTGCCAAGCCTGAACTCCTGTTATTACGACTGATCTGCTTTGAAAAAATCTGGCTCACCACGTTTGTTATAGAACTGACATCTAACGTTATTTGTACGGGTAGTTTCTTGATTATTGCTGTTATAATGGCCTGTACTGATTCACCTTCTGTAGTTTTACATTGCTTTGATCCTTTACATAATTCCTCCTTAATATCTTCATTCATTGTATCTTAACACCTGGCTAAATTCTGTAGGATGCCTTCCGCCTGTCCTCCAACCAGTCGCGGGAAGTTGAGAGTGGTCGGCTTTACATTTATAAGGAGAATGGTTCAGCTCGATTTCCCCCTTTTACGTCAACGATATTCACACTATCATTGTGCTGTGGCCAAGACCTGTTTACATTCTGAGCAGCATGTGGACTACTGTTATTACTATTCACTCAGTTTTGTATGGAGTTGCTTCGTGCGAAGGCTACACCAGTTGGCTGGTGCATGGGACCTGACTTTTTATTACCCGTACTACTTCCCATGACTGTAGCAGTGTAATGATTACTAGAGTTAAAATTCGTTGTGCTTCCTTTTGCTATGAAAATTATGTGAGTTACCATTATTACTTTTACTATTGCACAGCCTATAATTTTAGCTCCCATGCATAGAGTACTCAAAATCCCGATTACTACTCTTATTTCTGTAATTTTTATAATTATTAGGTTTATGATTATTATAACCATTCTCATAAATTATTTCCTGTCGAATTAGGTGACTTATTATGCCCATTAAGCTGCTTATTGTCTCCCTGAACTAAATCTAAGTAATCAGTTACTGATGTGAAGTGATTTAAATCTGTGTCAGGTACTTTAGTTTCTCCTTAAGATTGATAAACTGTTTGGCTTTAAGAATTCCTAATACTTCTCTGTGTAATATTGGTTTATCCCACTAACTGTTTTTATCAGTATAACATTCCAAATACTTTCTAAGGCTGCTCTTTTTCGGATTGAAATATTCAGGGCTGTGAACTTCCTTCTGAGGACGTTCCTGTTTACTAGGGAACCAAACGTTGAAATGAACATTCGTTCAAATTCTTCCCTACATGTTTCAGCAGTTTGATTATTCCATAACGCCGCATCTCTGGCTGTATGTAAGACAATAAATTATATTTTATTGTCCATGATCTTGGAAAAATATTGTGGAAACTTTTTATGAATATTGTAGCATGGGGTACATTTTTCCCTGCAGAACTGGTTTCAAACTGACTGCTCTCAATAGCACTGTGTTCTAATTTTGATGTAGACATAGAAAGAATTCCATTCCTCACTTCATCTTCTTGGTTAGAATATGCGTCCGAGTATGGTGATTCATTGCCACATTTCAGTGCCTGCCTATAGACGGGTTTCAATTCTTGTCAAATTTTGATATCTTTGGCAAAGTTTCCGTTTCGAACTATTTTCCGGAGGGAGTCCATTTTCCAGTTGATTACGTCAAAGTGCCATTTTTGGATTTCCAAAATTACTTTTTCATTTATTTGATGAAATTCAGCTTTTAAATGCTGCACCATTTCGTTACTTTCTAAATCCGTTTCTTTGTTTCGAAACTAACTAGGCCATCAATTTCTGCAGCTTTAACTTCAATTCCGTTAGGCAACTCATTCTCCCACTTCGATAGGTTGACTGAACAGTTATCTGCCTGTCTCTAACTATATAATTCCATGCCTTTAATTTTTGTGGCCGAATTATAAATAGATGATTCAACCATAACTTGCGCAGTCTTAAATCCCTGAACTCTGTTTTTTAAATTAGTCGTCTGCACCAGGTAAACCTTCATATTTTCTAGACGTTTCAGTCAGTCCTGACCAAATTTGTTCTAAATCAGCCGAAACTTTCTTATCCCATTTCTCCTGTTTGCGATCTCTCTCAGCTTCAAGTTCTGCTTCTTTGCAAACTCGCTCCTTTCCCTTTCCTGTAATTTCATTAAAAATGCTGTAAAAGGATCCATGGCTTTGCACCAAATCGGTGCCTTTTACATTTGCTCTGTTTTTTCAGCTACATTCCCTGAAATGTGTGGCAAATTATGGCCAGACTCTGCTTCGTTTTGAGGTATTTCACCCTTCGTTCTCATTTATCCTATTTTGAGTCATCATTTTCAATATACGATTCTCCGAACTCGTTCAGGTTTTCGCGTGACTCTGAATTCAAAACTTTTTCCAATTCCATCCTCCCCTATAGCGTTCTCTTAACCACATCCCTTGCACCAAAAGTACAATAAATTCTAATAAACGATATAGTAATTAATTAAAGATCGAATCAAATACAGGCGTGGGCTGAAAGTTGGTATAGGATTTTATCACACGTAACAAACGAAAGCCAACTATTATTATCTAAAGCAACAAATATAAATTTTCTGGATTATTTTGTCTGTTTTCCTTCAAAAATTAATTAATTTATTTCATAGACTAAAAATACTATGACAATGGACTACGAATTGCCGTAGTGAAAGCTCTTTTCAAATAAGGCAAGATGTTACAAATACCAAGGTCCTTACTTTTAATGTTGTGTCTACTCCGGTTATTGAAAATCGGTTCAAAGAATCAGCTGGGTTCACCAAAATTACATTCAACAACAACAACTGTTGGTCTCACACAATTATCACAATGTCCACGTATGTACCTGTGTCTACAATGTCACTGATTATTTCACTTTTCACAAATAATAAAAATATTCACTATAATTACAAATTTTCTTCTTTTAGAGCCCTACGATGGATTTCGTCATTTGTGGCGTTTCCGCCGGCCGGTGTGGCCGTGCGGTTCTAGGCGCTTCAGTCTGGAACCGAGTGACTGCTACGGCCGCAGGTTAAAATCCTGCCTCGGGCATGGATGTGTGAAAGTCCTTAGGTTGGTTAGGTTTAAGTAGTTCTAAGTTCTAGGGGACTGATGACCTCAGAATTTAAGTCCCATAGTGCTCAGAGCCATTTGAACCATTTTTGTGACGTTTCCTTCGTTATTGTATGTGCGTGCGAATTCATCACGCCTGTTACTTCTTAGGCAAACGTATCTCTGGTCTCCGACAAGGAGAACAGCGCAAGAAAGGTACAATCTTCTGTTAGTTAGCTCTTTAAATGAATTTATCACTGGAACGTACAAGTTCAGTAGCCTGCGTGTATTCGCTATGAAACACACGTAAACAGTTCTAGGAAGAAGCGGTACTGAAATCAGAATTAATTTTCGAAGTATTCTGTTAATATTTTCGAGTTTTTCTAATTAAAATGCACTTTCGTAGTTGTGATCACATTAGTGTTCCACAAGTTAAACGAGAATTCTAGAAAACCCTTTATTCGTAACGAAAATTGCCGACTAGCTCTCAAACGCAACTGGAGATATTAGCCATTACTCGCAGAAGCATTTAACTTCGTTCACACACCAAACTCGTTTTTGTACAGCTATTTTTCCAATACATTTGTTTTTATAAATCAGGGTAGAAATTAACGTTCCATTTAAAACACGAACATAATAAAAAGAGAGTCAAAGCTCAGCAGTAGAAGAACTGAACAGCAGAAACAGAAAAATAACTTTCTTGTTAGGGAGTGTAGCTACAGCTATTTATTTATTTTCAGTGTTCAGTTTCTGCTCTTTATTTGTTACCTCCCTCGTACTGACAAAGATAGTCCGTATTCGTTATCGTTACAAACAAAACAATTCGGCATTTCTCCTTTTAACGTAAATTACACTCGTGTTTAAAAAGCTACTAGAGGTAGGACGTCCATATTCACAGAACATGTACATTGGTAGGTTGTGCAGAAATTATTAACATTGCGGTCACCTCGGTTCAGCATGTGTCCTTTTGATGAGGATCCACAGGGTCTGCCATAGTCCCTGATATCGATGGTGGCATCGACCCGAATAAGGCACGAATGGTGTCCTGTGATATAACCACCCAAGCTGCATTCACCTGGTTCCATAGTCCATCTATGCTAGGTGGCGTTGGGTCACAGCGCTGCACCTGTCGTTTCATTATATCCCACACATTTTCGACTGGTGACAAGTCTGTGATCTGGTAAGCCATGGAAAGGCTGACACCCTGTGACACACAAGAAGGCACGTATTCCTGCATTGTGCTGAAAAATGGCGTCTTGAATATTGTGCAGAAAGAGCATGCTTACGGGTTGCAGGATGTCATTCATGTACGTCAAACTGGTCGCTATGCCCCGGTCACGCGCGAGCTGTGGTTTGTGGTTGTACCCAAGAGTACCCCAGACCATAAGGTCTTGAGTTGGTGGTGTGTGTCTTGTGCGAATGCAGTCACTGTGATTCCGCTCCGCCTGTCTACAGCGAGCCAAAATGCGGCCATCATTTTCAAACAACCAGAACTTGAATTCGTAATAAAACACTATGTGATGCCATTCCTCTCCCCAGTGACATCGTTCCTTATGCCATTGTCGTCTGGCATATTTCTGCGCATTCGTCAAAGGCAGGTGGAGAAGTGGACGACACGCATTTAACCTATGCCATAATAAACGGCTATGACCTTTCACCACTGACTGTGTACGATTTGTTACACTGTTCCACTATTGCGCTAGAGCCGAGTGGCATGCAGCTCTGTCCTGCAATACCATTGGGATGAGGTGTCGATCTTCTCGAGGGTATGGTCTGGATGAAGCGTCCTGACTCATCTCGTCATGTTCTACAGCTTCCTTGACTGTCTCTGAACACACCCGTTGCACTGCCGAAACACTTCTTCCCACAAGAGCAGCAATTTCCCGGATGGAAGTATCATATTCTCTCTTGTCAACAATACGCCCTTTTCAGAATCATTGATTTGACGGTACGGTTCATGCATACGTCTGCGAGGCATACTTCACGGCCGCTCAAGTCATACTGATCCATTACATTAGGTTTATAGCGGCAACGAGAGCCGCAGGCACATTTTATCGGTAAGTGGCGTTGTGCCTCGATATCGATGTTGGCCTTGAACCCACGACCCGAGAGGGGTCAATTGCTAATCGTTTCTGCAGAACATGCTAATGTACAGGTCCTTTGAATATGAACGTCCTATCTCCCGTCTTTTAAGGTGTTATTTTTCTTTTAAAAACACGAATGTATTAACATGGTTTTGAATTAATGATAAAGAGAAATCGTTAATATGAATGAAAAGTGTAAACTTGCCAAGTTTCCTCAGTTAAGTGAACTAGTGCAACTACTGCTAAAATACAGTTGTCGAAACGTATCATTGTTTCTAGTTTTCCATTTGTATTATGCGACACTTTCTCTTTCGCTTTAACACAAAATTATATCTTAATAGAAATTCCACTTCTTGAGTTAACCAGAGAGCAGAAACACTACTTTCCTGGCCATCCATGCCTTTCTTTTCAAGGTGCTCAGTAAAGAGTCCTCAGTATTTACCTTCGCCTAAATTGCTTCGTCACCGGCATTGCTTTTCTGTCAATGTACTGAACTGCTCTCACCAGTTCGAGAGGCTTTGCATCCACTATCCCTCCTTTGCGTTCCGTTGACTTGATGTGGTATCGTCTAGAGCTCGCAGTGCCACATTAATGTCGGCAGTGCGAATCGATTCCACAGACATTAACGAGGCCTCACTGCAATCAGTAACGATTTATGTGAGGCGCTCCTGAAGACCATACCTCCAGCTCACCATGGCAGCACCCCCGCATTGAGGGTGTTGAGCATGCAAGATGCAAGAGCTCAACCCTGGTGCGAGACCACTGCTTCAGCAGTCAACAATATCGAGGAGGACAATGGTCTTGAAGTTTCAGATGTACATACACGTTTGTCAAGGTTGAATGTTTGATACTTTGTCAGCCCTTGATAGTTGCATAGTTGCAAATTATTCAGTGCTCCTGTGGCAGAGAACTCTGTCAGAGTTAAATAAATTTTTTATTCATTTAAGTGATAAAGTGAACTAATAGTTCGTGAGTCCTAGTTTAATTGACCACGTCACTAAGCAATCAAACAACCCGAAGTTGTGGCCAGTTGATTGTAATTTCATCTGAACACAATGGTTAGTATCCTTAGCTGCGCTCGTAATACTTCTCACATTGCTTTCTTTACGTAACGAACTCGTTTTCTTTTGGTTGCGATGTCTGTCGTTGTGACCTTGTCCATTTCCTAGAAGAGGTGAAAGCTAGGAATACTCATTACGATATCGTATGTTACTACACGTAATCTCAGTTATTTAGATGCGCTAGTGTCGAATTTATATTTTCCTATCCTTCAGAATTGTGGAAGGTGGCTGGGTTTACTGCCATGTTTGTTTCTTACACGTCACTTTCGTGATTGGTATCCTCTGACACTAAGACTCTTTGGGTTTTCTTCCCTGTTGGGCCACAAGCTGAATTCGGCGTTAGCTATCGTGTAAAACTACCCCTCCTTTACCTTTTGCGGCGATTGTGACACATGACGGCTTTAATTATTTTTTCTGCAGTTCTCTTTGCCGTTCGGGATGCCGATTTCCTCTGTTCTGTTGATTTAATTAGTTTTATCTTTACAAGGAAATATGTTGAGTAGCGTTTGATATTCGGTTGCTGCTAAATATTTCCACTCTCGTTGCCATACAATCACTCTGATTTTAGCCATAGTTAGTTCGCTGTGTTTGCCTATCCAGCAAAATCTTAAGGTCGGACACACTTTCAAAATGCTGTCGTATTTTCTTCATGTATTTCATTTGTTATTTTTGGGTACAGTTGCCGTGTCTCTCTGCATTTCAGTATAAACAATATAAGAGAGGCCATATTCCTGTTAAGGAATACAGATTGGCCTATTTTACTATCTGATGAATACCTCTAAAACTGTAGTTATGTCGCAGTAGAGGCTATTAAAGAGTATCGTATTAGGGAAAGTGATTTTTGATTGAGGATCCTACGGGACAAAATAACGGCCATGAATTTATAATGAACGTCTGAGAAGTACTTATCGGCTTCTTCCGGCTTCACCTTTGTCCTTATTACGAAGAGGAGAGGTCACTCTACGAACTTTAAGGTCAATATTATCGCAACAGATATTGCGCGGACGAGAATAAATGATGTTTTTCGACTTGAGCGACTCGTTCGCAACACCTGAAATATTGGTTAATGAAGTAGCAATTATTGTTCTAGGTTTCGGTCCGAATTCGAAGGTGAAAAACGGAACGGCAGATCAGCGTGTTCGGTCAGAGCGTTAGCTGCCTCCTGCAATTAAAAAAAATGAGTGAATTAATCATCGATGATATACTAAGATGGTATCTGTTCTTTCGGACATGTACCATGCAGGTCGCAAGAATGAAATTACAATGACATGAAGGGCCTTAGCTGCTTACAGGCGTTGACATACGTCAACGGGGACAGATGAAAATGCGTGCCCCGACCGGCAATCAAACCCGGGATCTCCTGCTTATATGGCAGACGCTCTATCCACCTCAGCCACCGAGGACACAGTAGATAGCGCGACTGCTGGGATTTATCTCTCGCACGCCTCCCACAAAACCCACATTTTCAACTTATTGTCCCGCACTACATTCATAGTGCCCCCTCCCATTATACTCATTACTCGCGGCGCGTTGTCGACTCCCGTAAGAGTTCAGGCACTGTTTGTGCATTCGCACAGAAGAAGAAGATGGTCAAGCGGCCGGTGAGCGTTAACTATGTATATACTAACGAGCTGCATGGTCACCGATGAGATTAAACAAAGAAAGAAAGGAAGAAGGAGAGAAGGTCAGTGTGGCTGACTGCGATGCAGCTGACGTGGGTTCGATTATCGGTACTGCCAAGTATTTTTACTCGGTAGGAGAACTGGTACGTTGTGCTCTCTGCCTCGTCCTGCCAACTGAGGAGCTACTTGAGTGTGTAGTGCGGCTCCGTGACCTGGAAAGTCGGAAAAACGGCCAGGAGGGCGGTGTGCTAACCACATACCCCTCCGTACTACATCTGCCTGCTGCCACAAGGATGACACGGCGGCCGGTGGACATCCTTTCGGACTTTTAGGTCTGGACGAGAACTCCTGCATTAGCTGTTTCGAAACATGTTACGTACACGTGTTCATCCTCGTGAAATATTGTGATCTGCTTTCGCGAAGATGAAAGTTAAGTTATTTGCGAAGAGGCTGATTTGGTTCAGATGGCTCTGAGCACTATGCGACTTAACTTCTGAGATCATCAGTCGACTAGAACGTATAACTAATTAAACTTAACTAACCGAAGGACGTCACACACATCAATGCCCGCGGCAGGATTCGAACCTGCGACCGTAGTGGTCGCTCGGTTCCAAACTGTACCGTCTAGAACGGCACGGCCACTCCGGCCGGCGAAGAGGTTGGGTCTTGTATTTCTCACATTGATTATCGCCACAGATAAATCCAGGAACAAATCCGTAACAAATGCTTTTGAACACTTTTCTCCCGACTGATTTGGTAAAAAGCCCATTGTTTCACGTTATAAATCTTGTAGGAATCTGACTATGAGTTTCTCAAACCGAATGATACATCAAAGCACATAATTTCAAATTTATGAGTGGTTCTTCTGATTGACGTCGCCGGCCGCAGTGGTCGAGCGGTTCTACGCGCTTCAGTCTGGAACCGTGCTACCGCTACGGTAGCAGGTTCGATTCCTGCCTCAGGCATGGATGTGTGTGATGTCCTTAGGTTAGTTAGGTTTAAGTAGTTCTAAGTTCTAGGGGACCGATGACCTCAGATGTTAAGTCCCATAGTGCTCAGAGCCATTTAAACCTGTTTTGATTGACGCCCTGCGAATAGAACTACGTATCAGCGTTTGGGAGGCCGTCAGTGTTCTACAAGCTACCATCCACAAATATTTTCAATTTTTCAGTTTTTTTGTATGAATGCACAAATATCTACAGTATACCGCTTTAGTGTGACAGATCACACTCGTCCCGGCTGTGAAATTGCTTGTCAAGCGTTATTGTTTCTCGCTTTGTTCCGTGAGACGTAAGTTTAATGACCGTCTGCCGGTAAGGCCTGTGTAGCGGTAGTTATCTTCTAAAGGTCATCGCTATCAACTGTGGCATTTTTATCTCGCTGTCATCGCGCTCTAAGCGAGTGTCCACCAGCTAACGTTTTTCAACGTCTCTGTCTCGGCCAACTAGAAACCCCGTGACCATTTGTGTCACCCTCGATCGTACACATTCCACTTCCTCCGTTACTCCGCCCAGCTATCGATCACACACAATCTAACAATATTGTTATTGGTCCGTACGAACGAGTAACAAATGAAAACTGAATTTTACAAAATGGAGCGACGTCTTACGACACTTAAATCGTGCCTCGTTGGAGGTTGGACAAATGAGTACTCCACGATATCTGCTATGACTCTGCCTGGGCGTTGACCACACGCCACCGTAATAGGTTCCAGTAACTAACCAGTGTGAAAGCTTAAATAATGTCTACAAGATGTGGTTGGTTGTGGATCAATAGAATTACGTGATACTGTCTGTACTGAAGTTCAGTCAGCGTAAATTTATTTCACCCAAGTCTGCGCATCTACGAATGTTCAGCGTAGGAGTGAATGCTATACTTTATAAGTCCAGTAGCGTAAGGCGTAGCACTTCTTTCAAAAATAATGTCGAATATACTCAGAGGCTAGACTCAGCTTAGGTTTATCAGAAGTAACGCAATAAATAAAACTATCAAAATATTCATACTGAAGTGCTGATTACAACGACACCAAACACTGAACAACTAACCCCGACATCCATTCCCTAGGAATAAGCTGGTGCCCATAGAATTATGGTATCTCGCGTTGTGTGTTAAGTTATTACGTTAATTATGATTGTCTGATTTTGGCGTTCGTAATTGCCGGAGGAGTGAATATAAATCTGTCAACCCAAAATTATTATTCAGTTTCGAAGCACTATATCCATCCGATATTGTGATGTTGTGTGCAGTGGCTTTAAATTGTCTCATATTCCTCACGGGAATTCATTAGTAGAAGAATGTTCCTAATGGCTCGTTAAAAACATTTGCAAATCATTGGAGTATAGCATTGGAAGCTGCTTGAGGGACATAACCCCTGGGCATGCTATTTAACTGTTGCATGAGTGTTACTATGTCTTCTATTATTTTTCGCAGAAATTGCATGTTTGATAAATTTTGTTCTACCGTAACGAATGAACTATAAACAGGACAGAAGGGTACGTTTATTATTAAACCAGGTACGAAATTTCCTTTCCTTAGGTAGTCTTGTATTTTGAATACCTCAAATGGTTCACCCTCTGCATCATTGTTCTCATAACGGAAAATATAGGGTGAACCCTAACTTCACCGACAAAATTTCGTGTATTTTCAGGGACAATTCCTGATTATCCTGGTGTAAACAGCCCGTGATCTCTGGTAGCTCGTATCACAGCAATGAAATTTAGTTTGATTTCTTACCACCACCGGCCGGAGTGGCCGAGCGGTTCTAGGCGCTACAGTTTGGAGCCCCAACACCGCTACAGTCGCAGGTTCGAATCCTGCGTCGGGCAGAGATGTGTTTGATGTCCTTATGTTAGTTAGGTTTAAATAGTTCTACGTTTTAGGGGACTGATGACCTCAGCAGTTAAGTCCCATAGTGCTCAGAGCCATTTGAACCATTTTTTTTCTTAGCACCGTTTATTCGTATATCTGTGTTCCACTGGAAAATTAATGCAAAAAATGCAAATGTAGACGGTATGCACTGTGTGTCTTGTTTGGAAGCAAACTTGCTTCATTCACTGACGGTACTTTCTGCTCGGTTGTGCGGCTGGTCCCGGCGGAGGTTCGAGTCCTCACTCGGGGATGGGTGTGTGTGTTTGTCCTTAGGATAATTTAGGTTAAGTAGTGTGTAAGCTTAGGGACTGATGAGCTTAGCAGTTAAGTCCCATACGATTTCACACACATTTGAACATTTGAACATTTTGTGCTCGGTTCTCTCTCAGGTTTGTTTTCACGGTAGCATTAGTTGTACATTAGAAGTGATGCATAGCAGTATCGTGGATGGGTTTTCTGATCAATAGTTGACCGATGTGCACCTTTTGTAGGGGTCCACTGAACTCAGTTTAAGAACTGAACCATGAAACTATGCTTAGCTCCTCACATGGCAATGGCGAACACACCAGAGAACTTCCAGAAGGCTTCCTGTTTGGGAAAGGCGTTTTCCCCTCTGAATGTCATCCGCTACAATGTTGTACTTGGAATTTTGTGTACACACTGGCACCAACTTGAACTTGATAGCCAGCAGTTATCTCCGTGGAAAACAGTGCGTCGCGCGGGGTAGCCGCGTGGTCTTGGCGTCTTGAAACGGTTCGCGTGGTTCGCTCCTTCGGAGGTTCGAGTACTCCTTCGGGCATGGATATGTGTGTTGTCCTGAGTGTAAATTATTTTAAGTTAGGTTAAGTAGTGTGTAAGCCTGTAAGCCTAGGGCCGATGACACCAGCAGTTTGGTCTCATAAGAACTTACCATAAATAAAAAAAAAAAAAGTGGAGCGAAACTCTCCATGTATGTACATACTCTGATCAGCTAGAATGCGAAATTCAGGTCCCGGTGGGTATTAAAAGGGAAACATCAACTGTAAATAAAGGAAACTATTATGCTTTGATTCAATCCAACATACCTCGATTGCTTTGCTACACTGCAGAGCTCTCTCTACTATCATTCAGATGAGATTCTGTCACGACAACTTCCATTCTCATTTTTATCGCCTACAGCTGAGAAATTCAGGCACGGTTAATGTCACCAACATGAGGCAGTAACTCATATGTGGGAGTCATTAACGATTTAATCTTCGCTTGTTCCAAGTTCTAACGAAATAGAGAACAATTCCTTTGAAAACCATCAGTACATCATTCCCTGTAAGCATTACAGGTCTTTTGCTACAGCTTCATAAGGCAATTCTTACGTGTCCGATAAGATTAATTTTAGTCCGCAATTTTAAAATCGGACCTCGGTGCTACAGAGATATAGGGATTAATTAACAAAACTTTCTAAAACGATATGGCTTTGCAACTAAAATATTAGAATTAACGTAATTGTTCGTATTTCAAACAGATGTCACAGTACGAAACTTTCGGTAAACGTTTTTTTGCAAAGAAAATGTAACTGTTACCTCTGTATTCAAAAATAAGAAGTATTCCCTTTTTCGTAGTAGTGAAGACATACTGGTTTTTACTTTTCAATTTGTACAGTTATATGTTTAAAAAAAAAACAGTTTTTATTTTAATTGTTGATGATTAATGATGTAATTGCTGAGAGCTAAACATTATTATTTTTATTAATGACTAAATACACTGAGGAGCCACAGAAAATGGTACAACTGCCTAATACAGTGTAGGGCCCCCACGAGCACGCAGAAGTACCGCAACACGATGTGGCGTGGACTCGACTAATGACTGAAGTAGTGCTGGAGGTAAATGACACCATGAATCCTGCAGGACTCTCCATAAATCCGTAAGAGTACGAGAGGGTGGAGATCTCTTCTGAACAGGGCGATGCAAGGCATCCCAGATATGCTCTATAATGTTCATGTCTGGGGAGTTGGGTGGCCCGCGGAAGTGTTTAAACTCAGAAGAGTGTTGCTGGAGCTGCTCTGTAGCAATTCTGGACGTGTGGGGTGTCGGATTGTACTACTGGAATTGTCCAAGTGCGTCGGAATGCACAATGGACATGAATGGATGTAGGCGATCAGACAGGATGCTTACGTACGTGTCACCTGCCAGAGTCATATCTAGATGTATTAAGGATCCCACATCCCTCCAACTGCACACGCCCCACGCCATTACAGAGCCTCCACCAGCTTGAACTGTCCCCTGCTGACGTTCAGCGACTATGGATCCATGAGGTTGTCTCCATACCCATGCACGTCCATCAGCGATAAAATTGGAAACGAGACTCTTCCAACCAGGCAATATGATTCCAGTCATCAACAGTCCAGTGTCGGTGTTGACGGCCCAGACGAGGCATAAATCTTTTTGTCATGCATTCATGGGGGGTACACTAGTAGACCGGCTCCGGAAGCCCATGTCGATGATGTTTCGTTGAACGGTTCGCACGCTGACACTTGTTGACGGCCCAGCATTGAAATCTGAATCAATTTGCAGAAGGGTTGCACTTCTGTCACGTTGAACGATTCTTAAATTAAATGAATACCCCTGGCTGCATACAGGCGTTGATATAAGTCAACGGGGACAGTTGAAAATGGGTGCCCCGACAGGGAGTCAAACCCGGGATCTCCTGCTTACATGGCAGACGCTCTATTCATCTGAGCCACTGAGGACACAGAGGATAGTGCGACCGCAGGGACTTATCTCTGGCGCGCCTCCCGTGAGATCCACATTCGCAACATATTGTCCTGCACCATATTCATAGTACCCCTGCCCATTATACTCGCGGATTTACTGCAGATTCCCGTAAGAGTTCGGGTACTGTTTGTGCACCTGCACAGAAGAAGATGGTCAAATGGCCGGTGAGCCTTATATATAAGGCTCACCATTCCGTAATATCAGGAACCTGTTAAAACATCAAATCCGCGACTTCGCTGCAACCGGAAAGAATCGTTAAATATATACATTCCTGGAAATTGAAATAAGAAAACCGTGAATTCATTGTCCCAGGAAGGGGAAACTTTATTGACACATTCCTGGGGTCAGATACATCACATGATCACACTGACAGAACCACAGGCACATAGACACAGGCAACAGAACATGCACAATGTCGGCACTAGTACAGTGTATATCCACCTTTCGCAGCAATGCAGGCTGCTATTCTGCCATGGAGACGATCGTAGAGATGCTGGATGTAGTCCTGTGGAACGGCTTGCCATGCCATTTCCACCTGGCGCCTCAGTTGGACCAGCGTTCGTGCTGGACGTGCAGACCGCGTGAGACGACGCTTCATCCAGTCCCAAACATGCTCAATGGGGGACAGATCCGGAGATCTTGCTAGCCGGGGTAGTTGACTTACACCTTCTAGAGCACGTTGGGTGGCACGGGATACATGCGGACGTGCATTGTCCTGTTGGAACAGCAAGTTCCCTTGGCGATCTAGGAATGGTAGAACGATAGGTTCGATGACGGTTTGGATGTACCGTGCACTATTCAGTGTCCCCTCGACGATCACCAGAGGTGTACGGCCAGTGTAGGAGATCGCTCCCCACACCATGATGCCGGGTGTTGGCCCTGTGTGCCTCGGTCGTATGCAGTCCTGATTGTGGCGCTCACCTGCACGGCGCCAAACACGCATACGACCATCATTGGCACCAAGGCAGAAGCGACTCTCACGCTGAAGACGACACGTCTCCATTCGTCCCTCCATTCACGCCTGTCGCGACACCACTGGAGGCGGGCTGCACGATGTTGGGGCGTGAGCGGAAGACGGCCTAACGGTGTGCGGGACCGTAGCCCAGCTTCATGGAGACGGTTGCGAATGGTCCTCGCCGATACCCCAGGAGCAACAGTGTCCCTAATTTGCTGGGTTGTGGCGGTACGTCCACCCGGCCTCCCGCATGGCCACTATACGCCCTCGCTCAAAGTCCGTCAACTGCACATACGGTTCACGTCCACGCTGTCGCGGCATGCTACCAGTGTTAAAGACTGCGATGGAGCTCCGTCAAACTGGCTGACACTGACGGCGGCGGTGCACAAATGCTGCGCAGCTAGCGCCATTCGACGGCCAACACCGCGGTTCCTGGTGTGTCCGCTGTGCCGTGCGTGTGATCATTGCTTGTACAGCCCTCTCGCAGTGTCCGGAGCAAGTATGGTGGGTGTGACACACCGCTGTCAATGTGTTCTTTTTTCCATTTCCAGGAGTGTATATGAGTATTATATCTGTTCTTTCGGACATGTCCGAAAGAACAAATACCATCTTCATATAGTGTTTGTTCTTTCGGACATGTCCGGAAGAACAGATATAATCTTCATATGAATATTGAACGATTCTTTCCGGTTGCAACGATGTCGGGGATTTGATGTTTTACCGGGTTCCTGATATTACGGTACGCTCGTGAAATGGTCGTACGGGAAAATCACTGCTTCATCGCTACCTGGTAGATGCTGTGATCCATCGCTCGAGCACAGATTATAACACAACGATCAAACTCACTTAAATCTTTATAACCTGCCATTGTAGCAGCAATAACAGATCTAACAACTGCGTCCGGCACTTGTCTTATGTAGGCGTTGCCGGCAGCAGCGCCGTATTCTTCCTGTTTAGATATCTCTGTAATTGAATACGCACGCCTGTACCAGTTTCTTCGGCGCTCAGTGTTGTATTCCCACGATGATTCCAAATAAAGCTGATTACAGTATTTTAAATCTGTACACTGTGCCTATTAGAACCATATGCTACCGTGTTATGGTAATTGCGTATTATTGCCTTTATCACTTGTACGAGGGTATTTTAAGAAAAACAAAGGTAATTTGATAACAAAGCGAATGAATCAGAAATACATTGTCACCCTGCGACGAGCCATCGTAGAGCACAACTCCCTTACGCAACACTCAGCAAATATCGGTGACCTGCGACCGAAGTTTTGTTGGTGTAGCTCGTATTCCCCTGAATACCGCGTTTTTCAGTGTCCAGCCAAGGCAGCCACAAGTGACCTCGCCACCGGACGAACCCCTGGGCCTGTCGGCAGTTGTTTTCCTTCTCGCAGCGGCTGCTTCCCTGGCAGGTGGCTAACCTGATCAGGCCTTGTGACAGCTGCGGCACGTCTGCGTGCCGCCCCCCCCCCCCCTCCCCACACACACACACACAACGGAACTCACCTGGGACTCTCTCGGAGAGTCGCGTACCAGTGCCCAGACCGAGAGCTCGTCACGTCACACTCTCAGTGCTGCCTCTCAGCGTGAAACCAGAGTCTCTCAAGAGATTTCTGTGGCTTTATGGACGAAAAAGCAATGTAAAAACATGCAATTAGTGAAAATAGAGAATTGAAATTTAGAGAAAAGATTCAATTCCATTAATAATCTCCTCTGTATTTTCATACATGGCACATGCAATATGACTACAAATGCTATTATTAGTGCTATCTAAAAGTCTGTAGTACTTTTATTAATTACAAATTTTGTGACATTGGTTGTTTTTATGTTTTATTAGTTTCGGTATCTTATAGACGTTTGTTGTTTTCTATCATTTATCAGTTACGAAATATGGCAATTTTTCCTGTTTTAGGCAATCCAAAAAAGTCAAGTAAGTGTATAATTATTTTTTTTTTGTTCTGCTGCATTTCACTCTTAAACCACGTACGTTAAAACAAAGAGAAAAACTATTGGTTAATGTTGTTTATTACAATATTTGAAGGCACTCTCCATATAGAATTGTCACTGTATGCATGATTCCATAGTATAAAATGACGATACAATTCAAATAAAGTGCAAGTTTCATACTCTGACACTGTTCATCATCACTTTCATCTGCTAAGTACTCTACATAGTCCCCTGTACTACGACAGGTCCTGGAAAATGCATGTGTGTGGCTTTCAGGTCACCATTCACCGGAAATTTGTCTCGTCTTCTTAGATTTAATACCATGAATGCCTTTCGCGTAGTGAAGGAAAATTTATAGTACCCCATCCCAGGTGAATTATGCCTGTATTGAAACCATGTTATCTGTACTCAAGGAACGGACTCACCCGAACTCCTTTGTTTTCCATTAATATAACAATGACGAAGAAGTTCACTCAAACTGAGAAAAGCGTTCTGTTGAAGTTATAATACATTTGCCGGTAGTTTCCTCGGGAAAAATCTGATCAAATTAGCGTAGTCCCTAGGTGTAAATCTTTTTTTAGTTGTATTGTTTTTGGCTATGTTTATTCGACAGTTGCATGAATGTAGCCGGCCTGCATATTGTTGAGAGCTGGTTGAGGGACCATACGATTAACACCTCCAACTTTTTTACTGCTTTGATTTTCATCGTGAAAATATTCATGAGCACGAATGTGAAATTAATAATTCTGTTGTGGCAACTGCAGGAGTCATCAAACACACTGATCTCTACGACTTCTTCTGGTAAAAACGGCGTACGCTTGCGAATATAAAAAAACAATTTCATTTCCTCCGCAACCAGCAGTAGTTTCATTGCACATGTAACTGCGAGCAGATTTATGCTTGTTAATTGCGGAGTAAACAATTAGATTGGGAGTCTACAGTGATCGTTTATAGAGTAGAGCAATGGTAAACACATTTGCAAATCAAAACCTAGCAAATAAATGCGTTGATTTTTCTTGCCTTTCTCTTTATCCTTCCTCTTCCGCCCATAGCTATATTGTATTAAACTGAAATTAACTTCCTTTTCTTTTTATGTTTTATATTTTTCTTCCTCATTATTGACATCGGCTGTTTTAGCAATGAGAAAACCATGGAACATCCTTTACCAATTTATATATTGCTTATTTTTGCATGAAACACATCCATGCTTATGATCTGACACTGGTTTTCCGGAAGACATGTTTCATCCTTCCTGTTCAAGTTAGTGTTGGATTATTCTTACATATCAAACATGGTAACTTTCTTAGCCGATTGCGTAATGCATCTGGATATCAGGAAAAATTGGCATTGGTTGTATTGTGTTCTGCCATAGATATGTAGCATGGGGGCTACAGATTTTAATAATTTAGTCTTTCTAAAGGTACAGAGTATACAGATGTCAACATACTACGCCGTTTGTTATAAATGTTTCAGAGCCGTATGACAGTAAATGATTAAATGTTACTTATTGTGCACATCTACATCCACATGGATACTCTGAAAATCACATTCAAGTGTCTGGCACAGGATTCATCGGAACACCTTCACTATAATTCTCAATTATTCCATTCTCGTACAGCGCGCGGAGAAAACGAACACCTTTCCGAGCGAGCTCTGATTTCCCTTATTTTGTTATCATGATCGTTTCTCCCCTCCATAGGTTGGCGTCCACAAAATATTTTCGCATTAGGAGGAGAAAACTGGTGATTGAAATTTCGTGAGAAGATTATGCCGCAACGAAAAACGCATTTGTTTTAATGATGTCCACTCTAAATCCTGTATCATTTCAGCGACACTCTCTCCCCTCTTTCGCGATAATACAAAACGTGCCGCCCTTCTTTGAACGTTCTCGATGTACTCCGTCAGTCCTATCTGGTAAGGATCCCACACCGCACAGCAGTAGTGTAAAAGAGGACGGACAAGCGTAGTGTAGGCAATCTCTTTAGTAGATCTGTTACACTTTATAAATTTCCTGCCAATAAAACGAAGTCTTTGAATAGCTTTCCCAACAACATTTTCTATGTGTTCCTTCCAATCTAAGTTATTCGTAACTGTAATTCCTAGGTATTTAGCTGAATTTATGACCTTTAGATGGGACTGATTTACATCTACATCTACATTTATACTCCGCAAGCCACCCAACGGTGTGTGGCGGAGGGCACTTTACGTACCACTGTCATTCCCCCCTTTCCTGTTCCAGTCGCGTATGGTTCGCGGGAAGAACGAGTGCCGGAAAGCCTCCGGCGCGCTCGAATCTCTCTAATTTTACATTCGTGATCTCCTCGGGAGGTATAAGTAGGGGGAAGCAATATATTCGATACCTCATCCTGAAACGCACCCTCTCGAAACCTGGCGAGCAAGCTACACCGCGATGCAGAGCGCATCTGTTGCAGAGTCTGCCACTTGAGTTTGCTAAACATCTCCGTAACACTATGACGCTTACCAAATAATCTTGTGACGAAACTCATGTAACCGAGGTTTAACGGATACCTTTTAGCACTCGTGTGGATAACCTCACACTTTTCATTATTTAGGGACAATTGCCAATATTTGCACCACACAGATATTTTTCCTAAATCGTTTTGCAATTTGTTTTGACTTTCTGACGACTTTACTAGTCGATAAACGACAGTATCATCTGCAAACACCCTACGAAGGCTGCTCAGATTGTCTCCTAAGTCGTTTATATAGGTAGTGAACATTAAAGGGCCTTATCGCTATCTTGGGGAACGCCAGAAATCACTACTGTCTTACTCGAAGGCTTTCCGTCAATTACTACGAACTGTGACGTCTCTGACAGTAAATGACGAATTGAGTCACATAACTGAGACGGTATAGCATAAGCTTACAGTTTCACTATAAGCCGCTTGTGTGGAGCAGTGTCAAAAGCCATCTGGAAATCTAGAAATACTGAGTCAATTTGACATCCCATGTCAATAGCACTCAGCATTTCATGTGAGTAAAGAGCTAGTTGTGTTTGACAAGAACGTTGTTTCCTAAATCCGTGTTGACGGTCTGTCGCCGGCCGGTGTGGCCGAGCGGTTCTAGGCGCTACAGTCTGAGACCGCGTGACACCTACGGTCGCAGGTTCCAATTCTGCCTCGGGCATGGGTGTGTGTGATGTCCTTAGGTTAGTTAGGTTTAAGTAGTTCTAAGTTCTAGGGGACTGATGACCTCATAAGTTAAGTCCCATAGTGCTCAGAGATATTTGAACCATTTTTGACTGTCTGTCAACATACCGTTCTCTTCGAGGTAGTTCATAATGTTCGAACGCAATATATGTTCCAAAATTCAGCTGCATATCGACGTTATTGATATGGGCCTGTAATTTAGTGAATTGTTCCTACTATCTTTCTTGAATATTTGTGTGACCTGTGCAGCTTTCCAGTCTTTTGGTACGAATCTTCCGTCGAGCGAACGGCTGTATATGATTGTTAAGTATGAAACTATTCTATCAGCTTACTGTGAAAGAAATCTAACTGGTATACAGTCTGAACCGAAAGACTTGCTTTTGTCACTTGATTTAAGTTGCTTCACTACTCCGAAGATATATACTTCTACTTTACTCATGTTGTCAGCTTTTCTTGATTCGAATTCTGGAATGTTTACTTCGTCTTCATTGGTGAGGGAATTTCTAAAGGCTGTGTTTAGTAACTCCCCTTTGGCAGCACTGTCGTCGATAGTATCTCCATTGCTATCGCGCAGAGAAGGCATTGACTGCGTCTTGCCGCTAGCATACTTCACATACACCAGAATCTCTTTGGATTTTGTGCTAGGCTTCGAGACAAAATTTAGTTGTGGGAACTATTATGAGCATCACGCATTGAAGTCCGCGCTAAATCTACATCTACATCCATACTCCGCAAGCCACCTGACTGCGTGTTGCAGAGGGTACCTTGAGTACTTCTATCGGTTCTCCCTTCTATTCCAGTCTCGTATTGCTCTTGGAAAGAAAGATTGTCGGTATGCCACTGTATGGGCTCTAATCTCTCTGATTTTATCCTCATGGTCTCTTTGCGAGACATACGTAGGAGGGAGCAATATACTGCTTGACTCCTCGGTGAGTCCGCAGCTCGTGGTCGTGCGGTAGCGTTCTCGCTTCCCACGCCCGGGTTCCCGGGTTCGATTCCCGGCGGGGTCAGGGATTTTCTCTGTCTCGTGATGACTGGGTGTTGTGTGTTGTCCTTAGGTTAGTTAGGTTTAAGTAGTTCTAAGTATTAGGGGACTGATGACGATAGATGTTAAGTCCCATAGTGCTCAGAGCCATTTGAACCATTTGACTCCTCGGTGAAGGTATGTTCTCGAAACTTCAACAAAAGCCCGTACCGAGCCACTGAACGTCTCTCTTTCAGAGTCTTCCACAGGAGTTTATCTATCATCTCCGTAAGGCTTTCGCGACTACTTAATTTCGAGATTCTGTAAAAGATCGCCAATAATGGAGATTTTGCGTCCATTTAAATGGATGTGTGTGATGTCCTTCGGTTAGTTAGGTTTAAGCAGTTCTAAGTTCTAGGGGACTGACGACCTCAGATGTTAAGTCCTAGAGAACTCACAGCCATTTGAACCATTTTTGACAAGGGTGAACGACGGCTGCGGAAGTGTGTACTGGCAAATAGACGACAACTGCTGAATGAATGACCACCCAGATGAACCAAGGAGCTACCGACCGTTCAGCGAATATTGCCTATGCAGCAGTTGCCTGATTCTTACACCTTTTCTGACTGCTGTTCATACGCAACAAAGCGTGGTATTTGCGCGTCAATACCGAAACTGGAGGTCAGCGGCGTAGCGACAGGTTGCCTTTTCAGATGAATACGTTTTATTCTAGATCGGACAGCGCGTACTGCACGAAATATCAGTAAGCAAACACACTGCAATAATCGTCGAAAGGCTGCAGGCTGAGGGCATTGCTTTTGTGGTTCCGATGGCACAGTGGATCAACGCAACTATGTATCTATCCTTGGGGACCATGCGCACCCCTACATGACTAGAAGGACTGTGCAGTTTGTCATACAGCTTGCAGTGAGTGGTCGGAAGAGCACCAGGATGCGTTTACCGTACTACCATGGCCACCAGACTCCCCGGATTTAATCCTAATCGACCATGTGGGACCACCTAGATCGGGCTCTTTGTGCTATGGATCCTCAGCCGAGAGACATAGCGGATCTGGCCACGGCACTATAATCGATATGGCTCCATGTAACTGTCGGTACCTTCCAGAACATTCCTGCATACCTCACAGCGGTCTACGCTGGGAAAGGTGGCTGACAGGTGCTCACACTCATGTGACTGGACAGTGGTCAATACAGTAGGAAGAATGGATGCAGAAATTTAACGTTATACAAGATGCACAATTTAGTACGCACAACTGCCACATCTGGCAGCAATACAGGCTCTAACTTGGCTGGGCATAGAATCCAACTGAACTCGGATGGCACATGTGGGTCGACTCTGTGCCAGAGTCCATCGGACATTCTAGGTGGCGAGTGGTGGTGCCAGTGTTGCGGCAACGCTGACCAGATTCTTTCGATTATCGAGAGATCGGGAGAAGCAGCTCGCTGGGGTAACATTCGAATAGCTTCTCTGTTGAGGCCAACATGCTGCCTCGAGTTATCTTGTTGAAAGATAACGCCACGGAAGTCTGGGAAATAGGGAGTAGCTACAGGTCTTGAAACATCATAAATGTAGCTCCTGCCAAATTACCTAGTATGTTAACCAGAGGCGATCGTGTTGTGTACTCAGTACCACCCCATATCATAATGCAATGACGATGATGAATGGAATGTGGCAACGTCCGTTCTCTGTGGAACTTCTACGCACAGCCACATCCATCAAGTTGTACGCAGGAGTCGTGTCAAAAGCAGACATGTTATACAGCTCGCTTTTTGGATGCACCACTGTCAATGTGCCTCTTTGTGATACCGCATCATAATGGCCTGTAGCAATCATCGTTATGCTGTTAGTCAGAGATGATTAGATGTCGTCGAGCTGCCAGGGTGAATACTTGTCTCGCTGAAAAAAATGCCCATTTCGTACGTGATAGCTGTGTGATCCTGCGTAGGCGAGTAGACAGTGTTGTAGTCCACTCCGGCATTAATCGCGTGAGATAATAGCGGCCCTGCATAACACTGATTATGGTCCTCTTGAAGCAATCGATTCCATATTCATATGACAGTCTTTGGATACCGATCAACCCTAGAACCAGCACTGCGAAGTGATAAACTGCAGTCTCGGTGGACTGAGTCGTGCCTCTGTAAAATTCCGCCTTGTGCAAGTAGACATATTCTTACAAGCAAACATAGTTCTGATGTGATTTTTTAACGAGAAACTCGGAAACTCGCTGCGTAATGTTTCCTTATACAGAATGTAGATGGCGTTACTCCTTGCGATGTAGCCAGCCGCTTCTGCTTCCGTCACAACACCCACGACGGGCGGGTAGTCTGATTCAGTGACGCAGGCGCTCCTCCACCAGAGACACTCACGTGCCGAGCGTGGCTAGTATAACGCGTGTTACAGAAACGTTACTGCAGACTAGAGTTCCGCCGTACGAAAACTACGTTTCGGCAGTTTTGGTACAGTACATTAGTTTCGAAGCACATGGTAGGGCTGTCGGTAGTATTGATAGCATTGGTAGGGAACGAAACGAAAATGAACGTCGGAAAGAAACTGGAAGCCGACGACTCCTCTTTGTTTTTTGTTTGTTTGTTTTGCACATCAATAACGTTGGTACACTGTGTATTTTATGTCCTTACAAAACATAATTGAATTTTACAAGTAATAAAAGTTAGTTGATTGTATAACTTCAGCCCCTTTGTGTATCGAAAGCAGTTATATGTACAAACATAAAACAGTATACATAATTATTATTTCTAATCTGTACTGAATAGAATATTCATCATCATCATCAAAGGTAAGTTTTCTATAAAATGAAATGAAATGTCATGTGGCTAAGGCCTCCCGTCGGATAGACCGTTCGCCTGGTGCAGGTCTTTTGAGTTGACGCCACTTCGGCGACCATCGCGTCGATGGGGATGAAATGATGATGATTAGGACAGCACAACAACCAGTCCCTGAGCGGAGAAAATCTCCAACCCAGGCGGAAATCGAACCCGTGCCCTTAGGATTAACAGTCTGTCAAGCTGACCACTCAGCTACCGGAGGCGGACAGTTTTCTGTTATTATTGGTAAGTGCGAAAGCTATTTATGAATAACAGAACCATGTTTTATAAAAGCTCGACGAAGTGTTGGAGTGATGTGGTATGTTTTTGTTTCGAGTATTTTTTTAATTTACATTTTTAAGGGATTGTGTTTTCTAGAGCAATATGATCAATCTGTATTTATTTTTTATTTTTATACAACATCCGTCTGTTTCACGTAACAATTCAACATCTTTCGAAGAAAAATTTTTTATACATTGACAGTTGCAGTTTTACTAATAAATACTGTTGATTTTTACGGAAGAGACAGGAGGATAGCTACGTAGAATGAAATTTTTCCGCAGGTTATGAGATCCTTTATATATCCTCATTCAGTTTCTAGATGTTTCGCCACTACCGATTTATAGTGCGAATATAGTAACACACTGAACCTACACGCAAACAAAGCGATCTGAAGGCCGTAACGCCCGATGGGTATGCAACAGAACTAACGTACAGGTAATACTACACTCCTGGAAATTGAAATAAGAACACCGTGAATTCATTGTCCCAGGAAGGGGAAACTTTATTGACACATTCCTGGGGTCATATACATCACATGATCACGCTGACAGAACCACAGGCACATAGACACAGGCAACAGAACATGCACATGCACACACTAGTGCAGTGTATATCCACCTTTCGCAGCAATGCAGGCTGCTATTCTCCCATGGAGACGATCGTAGAGATGCTGGATGTAGTCCTGTGGAACGGCTTGCCATGCCATTTCCACCTGGCGCCTCAGTTGGACCAGCGTTGGTGCTGGACGTGCAGACCGCGTGAGACGGCGCTTAATCCAGTCCTAAACATGCCCAATGGGGGACAGATCCGGAGATCTTTCTGGCCACCTTCTAGAGCACGTTGGGTGGCACGGGATACATGCGGACGTGCATCGTCCTGTTGGAACAGCAAGTTCCCTTGCCGGTCTAGCAATGGTAGAACGATGGGTTCGATGACGGTTTGGATGTACCGTGCACTATTCAGTGTCCCCTCGACGATCACCAGAGGTGTACGGCCAGTGTAGGAGATCGCTCCCCACACCATGATGCCCTGTGTGCCTCGGTCGTATGCAGTCCTGATTGTGGCGCTCACCTGCACGGCGCCAAACACGCATACGACCTTCATTGGCACCAAGGCAGAAGCGACTCTCATCTCTGAAGACAATACGTCTCCATTCGTCCCTCCATTCACGCCTGTCGCGACACCACTGGAGGCGGGCTGCACGATGTTGGGGCGTGAGCGGAAGACGGCCTAACGGTGTGCGGGACCGTAGCCCAGCTTCATGGAGACGGTTGCGAATGGTCCTCGCCGATACCCCAGGAGCAACAGTGTCCCTAATTTGCTGGGAAGTGGCGGTGCGGTCCCCTACGGCACTGCGTAGGATCCTACGGTCTTGGCGTGCATCCGTGCGTCGCTGCGGTCCGGTTCCAGGTCGACGGGTACGTGCACCTTCCGCCGACCACTGGCGACAACATCGATGTGCTGTGGAGACCTCACGCCCCACGTGTTGAGCAATTCGGCGGTACGTCCACCCGGCCTCCCGCATGCCCACTATACGCCCTCACTCAAAGTCCGTCAACTGCACATACGGTTCACGTCCACGCTGTCGCGGCATGCTACCAGTCTTAAAGACTGCGATGGAGCTCCGGCAAACTGGCTGACACTGACGGCGGCGGTGCACAAATGCTGCGCAGCTAGCGCCATTCGACGGCCAACAGCGCGGTTCCTGGTGTGTCCGCTGTGCCGTGCGTGTGATCATTGCTTGTACAGCCCTCTCGCAGTGTCCGGAGCAAGTATGGTGGGTCTGACACACCGGTGTCAATGTGTTCTTTTTTCCATTTCCACGAGTGTATTACGATCTTAACTGACCAAGGCTACTAAGGAAAGTACCACAGCATACCGTTACTTATGTAATCTACGGTAGCCTCCTCTGCTGTAGACAAACCATAACAGACTTATTGACGCGCTCGACCTCTAGCAGGCGCGCTCCCACGGGGCGGCAGCAACGCTCTCCAGCAGCGTGTGCTTTAGCGACATCAGTGCTGCCAAATGGTTCAAATGGCTCTGAGCACCATGGGACTTAACATGTCAGGTCATCAGTCCCCTAGAACTTAGAACTACTTAAACCTAACTAACCTAAGGACATCACACACATCCATGCCCGAGGCAGGATTCGAGCCTGCGACCATAGCGGTAACGAGGTTCCAAACTGTAGCGTCTAGAACCGCTCGGCCACCTCGGCTGGCTCCCTGACTTGTCTTTGCGCTCCTTACCGGGTTGCTCCCTCTCCCACCCTCCACTGTCTCCTCTCCCTTAGTGTGCTCCCAGATCCTCCTCCTCTGTCTCCCCATCCCGCTTCCCCCTCCTCCAACACCCCCTCCTCTCATCTCCCTTTCTCTGGCCTCCCCTCCCTCGGTAGGTCCTTCCCGTTATAACTTGTGAAGTGCTTCGTGATTTCCGTTTGTGTTCCGCTACAAGTGCAGTGTATTAAAATATTTTCGTGCCGCGTCGGTTTTAATGCCGTGACCCACGTTTTCATCGCGTTATAGGTACTCCATTGTTTCTACAACGTCTTCCTCCAGCGTGATTTCTATTTACGCTCTCTCTGACTTTAACTTGTGGCAGTGTCTCCAATTTACATTCTTCTTGCTTTGTGTGTTTTATTCATATTTTATAACCTTGTCATTTTTAAACTTTCTGTTTTACATTTGTATGTTTCACTCGGCTGAAGAGCGGCGTCAGTCAGCCGCTGCCAGCCCTTCTCTGCCCACGTGAGGCAGCGGGATGAAATTACAATAAAGAAAAAGAAAAAAGACAGGCAGGCAGCACTGAACCACTCGCCGCTTCTGCTCACGTTCCGGGCTCAATGCCGGCCTCAGGGCCCACCATTCGAAACTCTCTCTCTCTCTCTCTCTCTCTCTCTCTCTCTTCCTCCCCCTCCGCCCCGTCACCTCTCCGTCACACCAGCCGCACTACGCCGATCCGCACCTCACCGTCCATCGTAGTTAGCGTCATGACCTACGTCGCGATGAACTGTCGTCATCAACTACGTCACGTTGGACCATTGGCTACGGCACATTTCCAGATCAGGGGCACAACTATCAGTTGTATCATTCAGAAGCTGTATTATGCTAACTGGTTTTCTTCTTGTGCTGTGCTTTAAGATGTCACTTTCATACTGCTTGAGAACTCATCGTTTATTTCATATAGCCTATAACTTAATACACTAATCTCCAACCTACTTCGTGCGGCTGCTCTGAAATGCTGATCGTTTGCATATCCAAGCGTGTAGAATACTGCATGCCAATTCAAAGTTTGTTGCTTGCCGTCTTCTCAGTTTTGCGTTTTTAATTACAGGGAGTATAACTCGATGTTATGCTACATCGTCTTCTGAAGGGAATGTCTAGCCACGCAGCACTGACTAGAACGTCATCTTTCTTGGAACACGAGTTAAGGAAGTGGAAAATACTGAACTGGTGCTGAGCGTGACAACGCTTCATTGTCTAAATGTACAGATGATTCGCAGATTTAAAGCCACAGCCTGCTGACAAGCATGCAACTGGAACACCACTGATATATTAAGCGTAATTCTGTTGCCGTTTGTCAAGAATTGCTGGATGTAATTTTGCTAGTGTCGTTCAAGAACTGGCACATCCTACAAGCAGGTCAGCGACAGACATGACTGTTAACTAGTTTGGGGTGCTCGGGATAGAGGCGCTGACTTTACACCGCCCTATCTTTTTAGAACTGACATAGCTACAATTTTCAAAATTACTTGTAGAAGATTGTATTCCTTTTGTGTGAAATATTATTTTCTCTGATTTTCTTACCTTTAAATTATGAATATTTTGTGGTGAAGTTTGGCAGTTCTTCTATACTTTGTGAACCGCTTATGCTTTATATCGTATCTTTCTTGCGACTCAACGACACATTGCTAGTCACTATTTTTTCCATAAGTTTTGTCTTTTCGACCATTATAGTTATTACATAACGAGTATTAACTGATTAAACTCTTATTCGATTCAGAACTCAGGTACATCAACATCAGCATGAAATGTAACCCAGGAATACACTCTTCAATTCCTTGTGGTATTGAAGCAAACCGCTTCCCAATGTCACCTAGAGCAATTTATTGCCATGACTGAAACACTGGCCGTGCCAGTTTATGAGAATTACTAGCTGGAGGTTGCTATGAAAGTATACATCTCTCCATTGCACCCTAGACGCTCTCTACGGGTGACAAATCGGTGGAGCGAGTAAGCCAGTCAAGGATCAAGGATCCGCGCACTCTTGTCGACATCAGTAGTGTGGCCTGCTGTGTGGGCCCATCAACTATGCTGCTCGAATACGACATTTAGTACGTTGGTCATGAAGGGTTTACCATTCTTTCTATATAATGGTTAGCACTCACCCTCTCTTCAGCAATTATCAAGGCAATGACGTTGTCGTGTCCAATAGATATCTAAACAATGACTCGAAGAACTGGAGAGTTATAGGTAGAGACGTCTAGAGGATCACTGCTTTCTCCGACCTTTCACCAGGTCGTCTTCAGACGCACAGGCGTCGACCTGACCGCCGTCAGTAACTGCCGAAACTTATCGCTGGATACTACAGCACGCCGCTCAGTTTCCCAGTTGATTCTGACTCCGCGTCATCCATGACTGTTGTACATAGTAATGTGTCACTGGTAAACGACGCTTGGCAACTCAAGAACTCAAGCCAGTAATCTGTTCCCGACGTTCCATGATGCCACTCTGCCAGTAACCTCAGATTGGATTTCAGCTGTTGTCATCCGTCTGATCGTCAGAAAAAGTCGAATAGTACAACGATCTTCTCGTGCAGTGCTTCTGTAAGGACTCGCCCATATTCTTCTTCTAATAGTGTTGCTCTGTCTCCGTCTGATCGCTACATCCAACTGTCTATGTGATCTGTCGGTCTGTTGCTCCTAAGTCCCTCGTGCCAATGATTCGCTCTAACGACTCATGGCAGAGGATAACACATTGGACTCGCATTCGGGGGGACTAAGGTTCAAATTTGCGTCCTGTCAGCAGATTTAGGTTCTTCCTGATTTCCCGAAATCACTCAAGGCAATTGTCAACATGGCTGCTTTGAAAGAGTCCGTTTCCCTTCCGTATCGTCGAAACACTCAGAGCCTGTGCTCCGCCTCTAATAACCTCGATGTCGATGGACGGTTAAGGCCTCATCTTCTTTCCTTATTTCTCAGTCTACGAAAAATGGCGATTATCTCCACGTGCATGTCCTCTGGAGGTGCTGTGCCACACCTGAAAAGTTCCAGTAACTTTAAAAACAGCTAATAGCCACCACATACGCACACAATTCTTCATGTGTAGGAATGACCTATGTACTACAAATACTGAAAGTATGCCAACATAATATTGAAGTTTTTAATTAGCATATCCCCCGTCTAGGAAGTATTTGAGCATAAGTTTGATAATATTCGGTCAGTGCATTCATAGTGTAACACTTTCCATTTCCCTCATTGTGTTTTCATACACTGCGTCGCACCATTTGCCTAAAGAATTTAATATTCCGAGCACAATTGTTCTCATAAAGAAATATTAACGCAGTGGAATGAATTAGTCTATGACATGAGGTACGCTGTTAGTTTTGAAACAATAAAAGTGGAAGGCAGGGGAGGTACAGTTAAATTTCGTCGTGGTAAACAGGTTAATGCAATTCTGACATATTAGAATGTTCCAAAAAATAAAATTAAGACCCAACGTAAGCAGAAAAATGCACACAAAAGCAAGTGAACTTCTGATATTTAACAGATTTACCAGTTGCCAAATTACTGTTTCAAGCTATAATACGCCTTTCACGTGCCCCCATTATCCATTTTATTTTGGTAGATTACTTTCACGTATTACCCATTCCTCCTTCGTAAGCCGTTTCAACGATGACATCTTCATAGAATTCTGCAGCACTTCTTAGCTAAGTCTGCACCGTACCACAACTGCCTCTGATAACTCCATAGACACCACTGTGTCGATAAGAGCAATCTTCATGATTCATAGATCTGCGCCCTTTTTTTGAAACACTGTCAGGTATAGTTCCTTGATGAACATTACGGCCAGATTCCACAAGACTAATGTTAGTGATCTTCACATATCACTCACGATTGATGTGCGTTCACATCCAGTACCGGTATTGCATCCAGAACCAGTATTAATTCGCCACACCTCGACGTGACGCAGAAGCGCAACACTCCCTGTAATTTCCTGTTTGCTTAATTGCCCGAATAACGGCTACGCTGTGCAATACGTACACACATTCGTGAAGAGTACCACAGTCACACCAGTCCTCCACTCTCGACTGTCACAGTTCTTTTTTCTAAAAAAAAAAAAAAAGAGATTGCAGAAAATTGAGACGCGCCACCACTCCTAAAGTCTAGTAAAAAGTCCAAAAATGCCGGGTTAAAACCAAACAGTCTGATTACAGTACGTTAGCTGCAGAACTCCGCTTTTGTTTCGCTGCGCGCAGCTGCATTTTGCACCGCCTTCTGAGCATTTAATTATCGCTGCAGACTTTCGCAGTTATCAAATTAACTACCCAATTTAGGGAATATTGAAAATAACACCATTATGTAAATCTTGGAGTATTGTTATTATTTAATTATTCCAGTCGACTGCCAACGCCAGTGACTTCTACTCTGGCATACGTCACGCATTCAACAATGATATTCTCGTGTTTATTTATTTAGCCTGATCCGATTAAGGCCTACCGACCTCTCTCATACGGATCCAGTGTCTCACACCTACAGTACTTTTCCTAAACCATGCTTTTAATATAACAAATGGTATTAATATTCTGAATTTCTATAGAGACAACGTGAGTAAATAGTACTAAGTATGATCTTATAAAGTACATACTGGCAGTACTTCTACTACTACTGCTGTTGCTGCCACAAATAATCGTAAAAATAATAATAATAATAATGATAATAATAATAATTACAATAACAATATTGATAGTAGCAGATATAAAAAGAATTTATGGAAGTACAACATAGATGTTCCTTGACATAGCGCGTTCTGGGGAAAAGAAATTTAAGGATGCTTCACGAGGGAAACGAGTAAGATCCTGTTGGAAAGAAGGATGTACAGTGGTAACGAATCAATACAAGGACAAGGGTACTCATTAACGCTGCTTCAGTACATATCTCATTAACTGTCTTCTGAAGCTGGAGATGTTATTCCATTGTCTAATATTTGTATAGTGCGGAATGTTATTCCAAAGTAGTGTTCCTGCTACTGCTTCAGTACATATCTCATTAACTGTCTTCTGAAGCTGGAGATGTTATTCCATTGTCTAATATTTGTATAATGCGGAATGTTATTCCAAAGTAGTGTTCCTGCTACTGAGCAGAACGTAGCGTATAATTTTTTTTTTACGTAAAGGTACCTTTCAACACGTTGAATATGAAACTTTATTTTTCGTATTCTTGCCTCATATCTCACACAGTCAGAGCATCTACTGGCACAATGCTTCAGAGAGAAAAACGATAACGGAGTAGATATGTTTTATCAAAGCGGTGAACGTGTGTCACAGTTGCTGTAGTTTCCTGTGCTTGTAATACTAATGGTACTGGTACGTTAATTCTGTTCACTTCAAATATTTAGTTACATATTATCATTTCCTGGTAATTTAAGGAAGCGGACAATGAAACGTATAACTGATAAAAATTAATGGTGAATCACAGACAGTGCGATATTTTACTGAAACTGTCAGTCGTTCCAAGCCAGTTCAACTTCACTCAGTTCTATTAACATCTCATAACCTTAATACAACGTTAATCTCTTCACACCGAGACTTCGAGTCCATGAGAACGTGGCACGAATAATTAAAGTGAATACATTACACCCGAATGTGAAGGTCTCAACAGGGCCAGGACACAACACAAGCGAATTTGCTTCTGGCGCCACCTCCCCCACCCCCTCCCCCCTCGCCCTTCCCCCATACACTTTCAGCCGTGTCAGTTTCCACTAGTAATTGTGGTACGTACTGTATACAGTAGTGGAAATCAGTATAAGTGCAGGGTTCCTACGAAAGTAATACAGTAAAATTTGCTCAACACTGAATCGCTTGGCCTAAAATAATTTTCCAAATTGGACAAGTTTCCGGATTACACAAAGGACATTAGACTACATAAAATTAGAGGTACCATGAACTTATTTACGTATCTTAACTTCTGAACAGTAGATGTTCATTTACTGTATATTGTACAATAGAACACTAAACTATTACAGTAATTAATAAAAAATACGGAATTTCTGTATTTTTACTCTAACTTTAAATTCGTTTAGTCGTATGTATATACGTATTATTCACGTATTTATTTGCTTGGTGTTTCACTTTTTTCAGCACATATCAATTGCGGAAACTTATTTGAATTTCCTATTCAATATTGTTTTCCTTTCGCAATTTTTGCACTATACAATAATTCCAGTAGTTTGGGACTGGAAGCCCACTGACGTCTGTGTTTGTGAAACCACACGATTCTGCCGCTTTTCCAATTACCAGTGGCTTCTCCATTTCAAGCAAACCAGTAGATGCCTTAAATCAAATTTTTCCAAGCTCTTCAGCGACTGTAAAAGCCTCACTCTGCATCTTGGATCCAGACAAAGGTAGTTTTCCTGCCCGTGCACTTACCAACCATTAGGTTTGCCAACTTTAACCAGACAACTCAAAAATATATTATTACTACTAATATTATTATTATTATTATTCGCAACAAATTACAGTACACATACATTATAGATATAAGCTATACTTCTTTTCCGACTTCACAGCTTTAACAAGTTCTTTCCCATTGTCGGATTTGACAAATGTAGCATATTTCATACGGCAGTTAAAATTCACAAATAGTTTGGTTTCCACCATTTGCACTTTCAGTCTGTTTCTTTCATTGCTCCAGGTACTTAGCATCACACAGAAAATCCGCTTTACAAATATAATGGACGGTGGCACTGCTAGCACATGTTACATAACTTTCAGCAAATTATGTGCTTTGAATCTCTTAAAAGATGTCACCCATTTGTTTGAAATGTTTGAGTCTGGTAAGTCATTAATGAATGACAAGACGTCATTCAATGCACATATTTCGGAAAATAGTTTGTCACCATGTAAATTTATGTGGAAATAATCTATAAGTTACATTATACTCTCCATTTTAAGGGACCTTCAAAAATTAACTGAGAGTTGAGCTTCAAAATTGAATCTTCGCTGAAGTCAAACCATTTTTTTTTTTTTTTTTTTTAGATATTTCACAACCCAAGTAGAGACCTGCTGACCTCTGACTAATTTTGCTCGTTCATATTGCGGACATTTTTTTAGCTCGGGATTGTTACTTCAATGTCCACTTCACAGTCGTTTTACGGGCTGCGAATGTCCAAGTAAGTTTGTCAGTGTTGTTTTCACTCTGGCTTAGGAAAGACTTCAGCAGTGGTTAGTTCTGGAGCAGAAAAAATAGTCATAAAGCAATTAGGAACATGCTGAAGAAGTGTGCAGTACTATGACTGCAGGAACTCAAAAAAGTCTTTCAGCTCACTCACCTTCTTGACACATGAAGAAAACTCATTAAAAACCTTAACCACTAACGATTCAATATCGTATGCCTATAGTTTTAGTCCACATTTCGCAGTATTCTGCAGTATATGCATGTGACATGTACCACAATAAGATGTGGTGCTTCAATCATTTATTTTAACTCCACAAAAACAGATTGGTTTTTCCGTAATTTACGAAACAGTTGTCTGCACCATAAGCAATTACTGAATACAACACAGTGTGGTAATTCGAATTACAAAGGAAGCATTTACTGAGAAGTGTGTAAATTACTGAACCTCCACTTTAATATGTCATGATTGCAAGATAATAAAACGTACCGTTTACAGAGGAATGGAAAAACTCATAGAAGCAGACCTCGGGGAAGATCAATTTGGATTCCGGAGAAATGTACGAACACGCCAGCCAATACTGACTCTACCACGTATCTTAAAAGATAGGTTAAGGAAGGGCAAACCTACATTTGTTGCATTTGTAGACTTAGAGAAAGATTTCTTAAATGTTGACTGGAATACTCTCTCTGAAATAGTGAAGGTATTATGAGTAAAATACAGGGAGCGAAAGGCTGTTTATAATTTGGCCAGAAACCAGACGGTAGTGATAGGAGTCGAGGGCGCATTAAACGGAAGCAGTGGTTGGGAAGGGAGTGAGACAGGGTTGTAGCCTACCCCCGATATTATTCAATTTGTACATTGAAAAAGCAGTAAAGGAAGCCAAAGAAAAATTTGGAGCAGGGATTAAAATCAGGGACAATAAATGAAAGCTTTGAGGTTTGCCGATTACCTTGCAGTTCTGTCGGAGACAGTAAAGGGCTTGGAAGAACAGTTGAGCGGAATGGACAGTGTCTTGAAAAGAGAATATGAGATGAACATCAACAAAAAGCAAAAGAAGGATAATGGAATGTCGTCGAATTAAATCGAGTGATGCCAAGGCAATCGGATAATGAAACGAGGCACTTGAAGTAGTAGATTAGTTTTTCTATTTGAGTATAAAGTAACAGATGATGGCAGAAGTAGAGAGGATATAAAATGTAGACTCGCAATGGAAAGAAAACGATTTCTGAATAAGGTAAATCTGTATACATCAAATAACGACTTAAGTGTTAGGAAGGCTTTTATAAAGGTATTTGTTTGGAGTGTAGGCATGTGTGGAAGTGAAACATGGACGATAAACAGTTTAGATAAAAAGAGAGTAGAAGCTTTCGAAATGTGGTGCTAAAGTAGAGTGGTGAAGATTAGATGCGTCGATCACGTAACTCATGAAGAGGTACTGAATAGAACTGGAGAGACAAGAAATTTGTGGCACAACTTGACCAAAGGAAGGGTTCGGTTGAAAGGACAAATTCTAAGACGTCAAGGGATCACTAATTTAGTATTTTACGGCAGTGTGGGGGTTAAAAATGGTACAGGGAGACAACGAGATGAATACAGTAACCAGATTTAGAAAGATGTGCGTTGCAGTAGTTATTAGGAGGTGAAGAGGCTCGCACAGGATAGAGTACAGTGGAGAGCTGCGTGAGACCAGTCTTCAGACTGAAGGCCGCAAGAACAACAACATTATAATACAGTTGTACACTGTAAGTTCTTTCCCGTATTATACAGTGCGTTCTTAACTGAGTCTTAAAATTTGGATTCCGTTTCTACGTTCGGCACGCTCCGCTTTATACAAAAAAATAGCATTTAAAAGTGGACTGAATGCGTGGGGACTGAAATGCTTGTGCGGTATGGGCAGATTTCCGAAATACGCTCGTTCTGCTTTGACGAAGCGCTACTGTCGTTGAACGTCTGATGCATACAAGTATAGAATGTATTATCAAAGTAGTTGATGCTTATAAGACATAAACAGTCAAGACAGAATTACATAGTTTCTTCCATAACACGTCTTATAAATTAAGGCGTTTTCATTTCGTGAATGTACACTGGTGCAAAGCCACTCACTCTCCTGTTGTGATCTTACATTGATAGTACTTTGTCTAACCTCCGTTCTTCTTAATAACCTCAAAAAGTCTCGTCGGCATTGATTTTGCCAGGGTTTTCTTATAGTCTGTTCAGAATTATTTGGTAACCTCAAAAAGTCTCGTCGGCATTGATTTTGCCAGGGTTTTCTTATAGTCTGTTCAGAATTATTTGGTAGTTGGCACTTCACACGTTGGAGCTGTTTTCCTTCAATCAGAGCGCCCGTCACACCCGAACCGTTCGCCATTGCGAGACTGATACAACAGGTGGTCAGGCACTTTCAGTTCCTTGTCCGGCACTGTTTCTTGATGTGTTTGGATCCAGAATTGTGAGCCTCACACTTCATATATTTCATATTTGATCACAAATTATAGCCACACCAAACACAATACACATGCACAACGGTGTTAATGAAACACATGTTTCATACTTAGTAGTAACTAAACAATACTCGGTAATTCCGCACAAGAGACGATCCAGCGTCGCATAAATAGTTAGCACCATTACCAAAAACGGCTTACGTTGGATAAGCTTCGCTTGAAATTGCGAAATGCCGAATTTTTTAAGGCTTAAGTTTATCCTTGTGACTGAGTAACCGCAGCTATGTATATAATAACGTAATTCAGTGGTGTAGCGAAACACAATGTATATCATAATAAACTGCTGTGTTGGAGGTCGTAGGAACGAATCTCCTTAACTGCGCCATTTTTTTATTTTTATCATTTTTATTCAATTTATTGATTTAAAAGTACTTTTTTATTTCTAATTCTTTGCTACATCATTTTCAGCGTCGCACTGACTTTTTTTTTACTTGCTCTTAATTTACTTTCCATCATTCTTATTTCGCCTGGAATCTGCCTGTGTTGCCTGTAATCTGTAACCAAGTGTGAACGAGGACTGGTCATAAGTAGGTAATAAGGCAGCTCATGTAGTGGGTTTGATGATAGTTTCAGGTAACCAATGACAGCGAGAAATTACAGTTAGCATAGGAGTAACCCATTGAATTACAGACACATATCACTGACCTCAATTTGCAGTAGGATTTTGTAACATATACTGTATTCGAACGTTAAGAATCACCTTGGCAAAAATGACTTATTGATACATAACCAACACAGATTCAGAAAGTATCGTTCTTGTGCAACACAGCTGGCACTTCATTCCCGTGAAGTAATGAGTTCTGTCGACAAGGGATCTCAGTTCGAATACATGTACCTAGATTTCCAGAAGGCTTTTGTTACCGTTCCTCACAAGCTACTATTAATCAAATTGCGTGCATATGGAGAATCGTCTCAGCTGTGTGACTGTATTCGTGATTTCCTCTCAGAGAAGTCACAGTTCGTAGTGATATCTGGCAATCCGCAAGGTAGTGTCATAGTCCCTCTGCAGTTCCTGATTTACGTAAATGATCTAGGTGATAATCTGAGCAGCCCTCTTAGATTGTTTGCAGATGACGCTTTAATTTACCGTCTAGTAAAATCATCTGACGATCAATTCCAATTACAAAATAATCTAGAGAAAATATCTGTATGGTGCGCAAAGTAGCAATTGGCACTAAACAAAGAAAAGTGCGAGATCGTCCACATGGGTACTAAAAGAAATCCGATAAATTTTGGGTATACGATAAATGGCACAAATACAAGGGCTGACAATTCGACTAAATACCTAGGAATTACAATTACGAGCAACTTATACTTTTCCGTGCTCTGCTGGAATATTGCTGCGCGATATGGAATCCTTACCAGGTAGGATTGACGGAGGACATCGAAAAAGTGCAAAGAAGGGCCGCTCGTTTCGTGCTATCGCGCAAGGGGGTCAGAGTGTCACTGATATGATACGCGAGTTGGGGCGGCAGTCACTGAAACAAAGGCGGTTTTCTTTGCGGCTAGATTTATTTACGAAATTTCAATCACCAACTTTCTCTTCCGAATGCGAAAATATTTTGTTGACGCCTACCTACGTAAGGAGAAACGATCGCCATAATGAAATAAGAGAAATCAGAGCTCGAACGGAAAAATGTAAGTGTTTCTTTTTCCCACGCGCCATTCAAGAGTGAATGGTAGAGTAGTAGTACGAAAATGGTTCAATGAACCCTCTGCCAGGCACTTAAGTGCGAATTGCAGAGTAACGATGTAGATGTAGCGCTGAAACCGAAGTTTTCGGTATTGAGTTTGATCGTAGGTGTTAGCTTTAATTGGCACGAACAACGCGATCGCGATTTTAGTTCTGCCCCAGATTGTTGACCACCGTTTTATCGGATACGTAGCACATAAAGACGCTGCGGTTAGCGTAGGACACGAGTTTAAATTTAGGGCTACAAAACACTTCGTCCGCCGTAGTCCAGTCATTGATCTCGTGAAATCAGCTGTAGACAGAGCATCTCGCATATCCGTCATATATCGTGGCGTCCACTTCTAGCATTGTTCTTCGTTTCATGTTAACAGCATTTGTGAACTGACCCGCCGTATTGTGTGTCACCTAGAACCGAGTGGTTGCCAGCAGCCTGTGTCACAACACTGTAGCGGCAATTACTTTAACTTCAAGTAATTTTAAACCGACTGTAGTTCTTGCAGTGAAATTGTCGCCCACACTTCTCGTATCGCTGTTTTCGACTGACATACGGTATCAACGGCTTTCCAGTGTGACGAATACGCTTTGCATCTAGTTCTAGAAGATTTCCCATGGGGTTCAGACCTCGGCTTCGTGTAGGCCAAGGAAAGATATTGTTATTTTCATCTTCATATCAAGTTTTCGTTGTAGTAGGAACACGCACATATGCATTATATTGTTGAAAACTAGACTTTCGTCTCATAGGCCCTTATATGTTCTCATCAGCTGTGTCTGTAACATCTGAGTGTGCATGTTAGAGCTGAGTCTAGCGTTCAGCCAAGCAATGCTTCATTTACATTTAGCGCAGAAACCTGCCCAAATTTTCACTGCCAAAATTTCTACTCATTCTTACCTCCTGCCCTGTTCTCAGATCGTACTGATAATATCGAGATTCATCCGGCCCGTTTATATTAAACTACTTCTTATCTCCGAAGACCACTTCTGAAGTGTATGACACGTTTTTCAGGAAACTCCAATTTTCTTATTCATGTCTGGGTGTAAGAGCAGGCATCTGCAGTCGTATCTTAAATGGAAGACGTTTTTCATGTGACAAAATTTGTCGTGTACGTCTTTCAGTTACTGGCAATTGTAAATGAGCAGTTGACAAGAATAACGATTGTGGTCCTTGCTGTGTCTTTCGTTCTGTTCACGTCGTATGCCCAATCTACCTAAACTGTCAATGACTGTACTTGAACGGTTCACGTTCTCGGTGATTTGACAGTTAGAGAGTCCGATTTCCTGGCAAGGATCGAGTTTTTCTTTTTCATCACAAGATAACCGTTTTCCGCGTGGCATTTTCACAATGGTGGTTGATGTACACAACACACACTGTCGCTAATGGTATGTGCAGTAATGGGTCATACTCACCACCACTGCCGCACAGAGCCGACTGCGTTTATACTGAGTACCTCCCTCTGCCACCAGAACCGTTGATGTCTTGTTATACACTCCACTGCTGACATCAAATGCTATACCATTTGGCTGCATTTGTCGGTATACTCGGATCTTATACTATTGCATATACACTGTGCAGACACTCAGTTGAGCAACGACAAAAATCGACTCCAACTTCCAACTCAATATTCAGCACTTCTTTGCACGCGCACGACACGATAATAACCACAATTGGACAGAGATTGTCAGCGGCCAAATATTATGGTTTTAAATGCTGGATACAGCTTAACCAGTGATAGCGGCGTTAATATAACACTCCCTCTAAGATAACACTGAGCAGTACGTTCACGGAAAATTTCGAAAATACAACAAATATTCCGACGTTGGAAGTCGTAGTACTACGCAGCTCAGCGCTCTTCTATGTAGGCTGTGTTCTGTACCTTCCACATCTACATCTACATCCATACTCCGCAAGCCACCTGACGGTGT
The DNA here is from genome assembly GCF_023897955.1 of Schistocerca gregaria. Classification (NCBI taxonomy): domain Eukaryota; kingdom Metazoa; phylum Arthropoda; class Insecta; order Orthoptera; family Acrididae; genus Schistocerca; species Schistocerca gregaria. Next base: position 407,456,580 of record NC_064927.1, on the reverse strand, counting down.
GTGGCGGAGGGTACCTTGAGTACCTCTATCGGTTCTCCCTTCTATTCCAGTCTCGTATTGTTCGTGGAAAGAAGGATTGTCGGTATTCCTCTGCGTGGGCTCTAATCTCTCTGATTTTATCCTCATGGTCTCTTCACGAGATATATGTAGGAGGGAGCAATATACTGCTTGACTCTTCGGTGAAGGTATGTTCTCGAAACTTTAACAAAAGCCCGTACCGAGCTACTGAGCGTCTCTCCTGCAGAGTCTTCCACTGGAGTTTATCTATCATCTCCGTAACACTTTCAGGATTACTAAATGATCCTGTAACGAAGCGCGCTGCTCTCCCTTGGATCTTCTCTATCTCTTCTATCAACCCTCTCTGGTACGGATCCTACACTGCGGAGCAGTATTCAAGCAGTGGGTGAACAAGCGTACTGTAACCTACTTCCTTTGTTTTCGGATAGCATTTCCATAGGATTCTTCCAATGAATCTCAGTCTGGCATCTGCTTTACCAACTATCAACTTTATATGATCATTCCATTTTAAATCACTCCTAATGCGTACTCCCAGATAATTTATGGAATTAACTGCTTCCAGTTGCTGACCTGCTATATTGTAGCTAAATGATAAGGGATCTTTCTTTCTATGTATTCGCAGTACATTACACTTGTCTACATTGAGATTCAATTGCCATTCCCTGCATCATGCGTCAATCCGCTGCAGATCCTCTTGCATTTCAGTACAATTTTCCATTGTTACAAACTCTCGATATACCACAGCATCATCCGCAAAAAGTCTCAGTGAACTTCCGATGTCATCCACAAGGTCATTTATGTATATTGTGAATAGCAACGGTCCTACGACACTCCCCTGCGCCCCACCTGAAATCACTCTTTCTTCGGGAGGACACAGCACTACTACTGTCAAAAACTTTTTAAAACTGTTTTTTTATTCACTCTAGACCTGGGTAAGATCTCATCCTCCACGTCTCTTTGACCTGCTATGAAGTATATGTCTGGTGTGGAAGGCATGGAATAAAACGTGAAACCCATTGTTGGTTATGGCCTACCTTCTCCACTGGTAGTAAGGAGGCCGCCAAGTTGTACCTCATCTTGCGACCTAGGAAGTACTAGCACCAGTGACGTAAACAGGAAGTCGGGTACCTCCCCTGCACTCTTCTAGTCGACTATGCGACGACAATAATTTTCTGGTTTCTTCTGACATAGCACTGTGGGAACTAAGAATCAGTCATATACACAACCATATGCCGTTTTTGTCGCAGACGAGAAACGACAACTGGCAGTATTGATTGCTGTCAGCTTTATTTTTATTTATTTCATCGACTTGCTCACGAATCAGTCGGAGTAGTATGGTGTCTATACGGTTTACCTTCGGCAATTTTTGGCGTTCAGCTTGCTTTGGCTCAGGCAAATAAAAGCAACGACTTCCACGAGGAAGGCAGAAAAATATTCGAGTGAATAAGCGAGCCGAGTCCTGACGCGGGTGTTTTTTACGACAGAAATAACGGAGACTGGAGCGTGGGTTGGTGTCATATCCAGCGAACGTCATTGCAGGCGCGGCGCACCACGCCGCAACGTCAATGTAGGTTATCAGAGAACCAGGCGCCTCAAGTCTCACAGATTTCTCACAACCACTGTTCTGTGTCTGATCGATTTAACCGCGATATTATTTTCCCCCGCAGTGTTAGTCTAGTAAAAAGCACAGGAGAACTGAGGAGTATCTGATAATTGGGGATTGAAAGTAAATTTTCAAAAGACTGACTATCTGTGCAGTAGAGGAAATACAGGAAGAATAATAGTAGGTGGCCAACGCATCAGGGCATGTAAAAAATTTAAGTATTTAGATAGCATCCTATCGAAAACGGAACACATAATTGATAGATACAGCAACGAGTACCCCATGGGAAAACAGCACTCCAGGAACGAAACCCTCTGTAATGGTCTTCTACAGTAACATCAGTTGGAAACTGTCCGCCCCTGGTAGCTGAGTGCTCAGCGGGACGGATGTCACACCTAACGGCCCGGGTTAGATACCCCGCTGGGTCGGAGATTTTCTCCGCTCAGGGTCTCGGTATTGTGTTGTCCTTATCATCATCATTTCATCCCCATCGACATGCAAGTCACCGACGTGGCGTCAACTCGAAAGGCTTGCACCAGGCGAACGGTCTACCCGATGGCAGGCCCTAGTCACTCGCAATTTCCATTTTATAGTTAGAAAGTAAATATGATGCTCTGCAGAACTGTTACAGCACTTATAACAACCTATGAATGCTAGTGCTCCCTGCTTATTTGGACAAATAACAAGAAATTGACGGACGTAGAAATGGACTATCTCAGAAGGTCGTGTAGAATATCTTGGCGTGACCACGGAAAAAATACAACGATTTGAGAAATAACTCAGACGCAAGAAAGCATCGGAGGTAGAATAGAAAAACGACAACTGGCCGGAATGACATATAACGCGCATGACTGATGACACATGGCGAAAGAAGATCTTGATGTACCATCCTCAGCGAAGAGGGAGTGGAGGGGGACAAAAGGTGGCCGATTAGATGGGATAAAGGACGTCATGAAAAAGGAGAAATGGAAGAAGACGAGGAAGCATGGGAAGATATGTGCGATGCGGCAGTTGTTGCAGGAACTTCACAGGGAAAAACTGTGAAGTTTGGAAAGTGGGATAACTGGAGCTTGAGTGAAACGTTGTCGTTTACCTGCCGCTTCAAATTCGGATAAAATTCCGAGCTGTCGAGGACTGCATCCACCATCGTCGTCAGGAACTAGATGTGACTGTCGTGAAACTGTAAGGTCCCCACTTTTATACCCAGAGGATGTCCTCTGATTGGCTCATGTTTGGGCTTTCTATTCAGCGCCGCTTGCAATGCCGTCGCTAGTATCGGACGGTAAACGACGAGAAATCTTCCTCTCCGCATTTTCATTATCAAGTGCACGATTCCATGGATTGTTAAGTGCGTGGGCGGTGCCCCCCATTAAAGCTGTTTTCACGTAATCTATTTTCAGCTGCTTCCTTCATTACAAAGACCCACTACTGGATTTATTGGAAGAATCCTATGGAAATGCAATCCGAAAACAAAGGAAGTAGGTTACAGTACGCTTGTTCGCACGCTGCTTTAATACTGCTCAGCAGTGTGGGATCCGTACCAGATAGGGTTGATAGAAGAGATAGAGAAGATCCAAGGGAGAGCAGCGCGCTTCGTCACAGGATCATTTAGTAATCCCGAAAGTGTTACGGAGATGATAGATAAACTCCATTGGAAGACTCTGCAGGAGAGGTGCTCAGTAGGTCGGTACGGGCTTTTGTTGAAGTTTCGAGAACATACCTTGACCGAGGATTCAAGCAGTATATTGCTCCCTCTTACGTATATCTCGTGAAGAGACCATGTGGATAAAATCAGAGAGATTAGAGCCCACACAGAGGCATACCGACAATCTTTCTTTCCACGAACAATACGAGACTGGAAAAGAAGGGAGAACCGATAGAGGCATTCAAAGTACCCTCCGCCACACACCGTCAGGTGGCTTGAGGAGTATGGATGTAACTGTAGATGTAGTTCGACGCAAGAGCAAGAATTCTCGTTTCTTCAAACAAAATCTTGTGTTTGTTTAATAGACTGTGCTTCGCCACCGCTGACTTCTCGAGATTTTTTTATTTAAAGGTGGCACTCATGCTCAAAACAGCGATCGGCAGCCGCTCGTATAGACTTGTCCACGTAACGTTTACTATAGTCGCAAGGAATATTATAAATTCCTGGTACATTCAGGCCGAGATTATCTTTAATTGCTCGCAACATATCTGTAATTTTCCTGGGAAGCCGGAAGACTGGTCTGATTCCTTGCCTGTTTAAGACTTTATCTATCTTGGTCGTTGTTGCACTGCAGACTAGAAGTCGCAATATGTGCTGGTCCCCCTGGCTTGGTTGAACGGCGACTCGTCTTGGTTTCCTATCGTAGATTCTGCTACATCAGATATGTTGACCACAGATTTTTAATCTGACAGCATGGCAGTGCGGCATAGCAGCAACTAATCGACCACACATAAAATTTACAGCGGTGTTGGAGAATGGCGGGAAGTTGCCTTTGTTAGATGTATTGGCCGCAAGGAAATCAGGTGGATGGCTCGGTCATTCTATGTATAGAAAACCAACGCTATCAGACCTGTATCCCAACGGGCGATGCTTTCACTATACAGTCAGAAGAGAGCTATGTTGAATGCACAGTACACAGAGCCTTGGCTATTTCAGGAAAGGAGCACCTTGGCCTCGAGATTAACCGTCTAACGACGGTGTCCAGAAGGAACGCGTATTCTGTCCGTGATATTAGGTCAACGCTGTTGAGGAAACGAAGATGCTTCGCCGTTCCAAGCCAGGAGACCCTACACATAGCGCGGCGTCTACTCTGCTTAGTAACAACCAGCAAGGTGGATAGAGTCCTAAACTGTTAAGGAATTAGATCAGCCTTCTGGCCGCCCAAAGAAATTAAAGAAATGTTGCCACCCGTTGAAGATAATATCGGCTGAAAAATAATGGAAACGGTGGCTAAAGTTACGTGCACCTGTCTATATGGATTGTTGCCGATCGCTGTTTTGAGTATCAGTGTCAAAAAAATCTCGAAAAACCAGAGGCAGCCGAGCACGGCCTGTTAAACAAACAGAACAAGAGTTTATTTGAAAAAAACGAGAGTTGTTGCTCGGGCATCGAACTGTTGGGACTTCGTGATCAAGAGAACAGTTGAAAATGGACTACATGAAAACAGGTTTAATAGAAACACGGGTTATGCACTGATAAATGCGTGGAAACGTGCACGTGATAAAGAAAGAGCACAGTGGAAGACGTGTCGTAATTTACCGTCCGATACGAGTGATGGCGCTGCTAGCGGGGTTGGATAGAAGGCGCAAATATAATCCGTGGATATAGAGGGTGCCATCCCAGTACGACGTATTTCCAGGACCATCCTCTGGGTTTAAAAGTGGAAGTGTAGCAGTTTCACGCAAGTCAGATTTCGCCACTCGTCGAAAGTTCCGGATTTTATCTAAATTTAACCCAAAAAGTAAACTGAGAACTTTTCATGGAAGGACTCCGTCGTGAAAGACTTTGTATCCATAATTGAAGCTTGAAGTAAGATGGTGAAAAAAAAAAACGAAAACAAAATCAGCATCACCGACCGTTTGTTTTTACATTTTCTTCGCATCTTTTTCTCCATGTTTCAGTTCTTAGCAGTCACCGTTTATCGCCTGCTTTTATTGTTCTCATGTCTCCTAATTCTGTTTTTAACTTTTCTGCAGGCTGCAGAACGGCGTATAGTGCTGCTGCGAGCCCCCTCCTCCCCCCCCCCCCCTCTGGGGTCAAGGGGAATCAAAAGCCAATAAAGAAAAAAAAGAAAAAAAAGATCGTTATTCGTGGCTGAGTAGCTCAGTCGGCAGATAAACCTACAATCATCATAATACACTATCTGTTGAGAAGTATCGGGACACTCGTTCGTAATGCATAATTGACCATTAGTTGTTACGAGAGGCGGACCCGCAATTATAAAAGGAGGCGAGGGTTATTGTGTAGTCAGTAGAGAGGCTGTAACACTAGATTGGATGGGTCTGAAGAGCTCAGTGATTTCAAACGTCGGCTAACCACTGGAGATCGGCTAAGTAACTAATCCAACAGAGCATTTGAACCCTTTCATGCTGCCCAAAGCGACTACTGACGATGTGATTGTAAAATAGAAACACGAAAGAACAACCACAGCTAAACCAAGATGAGGTAGACTTCATGTACTGACGAAAGAGTCCGACGAGCATTACGGTTCCTCTCAGGGTATGGTGATAAAATAGCTCCATATTTAGCAATTATATACAACCACTCGCTCACAGAAAGATCCGTACCTAAAGACTGGAAAATTGCTCATGTCACACCAATATCCAAAAAGGGAAGTAGGAGTAGTCCGCTCACTTACAGGCCTATATCACTAACGTCGATTTGCAGTAGGGTTTTAGAACATATACTGTATTCGAACATTATGAAGTATCTCGAAGAAAACGATTGACTGACACGTAGTCAGCAAGGATTCAGAAAATATCGTTCTTGTGAAACACAACTAGCTCTTTATACTCATGAAGTAATAAGTGCTATCGATAGAGGATGTCAAATTGATTCCATATTTTTAGATTTGCGGAAGGCTTTCGACACCGTTCCTCACAAGCGTCTTCTAACCAGACTGCGTGTCTACGGAGTATCGCCTCAGTTGTGCGATTGGATTCGTGATTTCCTGTCAGATAGGTCACTGTTCGTAGTAATAGACGGAAAGTCATCGAGTAAAACAGAAGTAACATCCGGCGTTCCCCAAGGAAGTATTTTAGGCCCTCTGTTGTTCCTGATCTATGTTAATGACATAGGAGACAATCTGAGTAGCCGTCTTCGATTGTTTGCATATGATGCTGTCATTTACCATCTTGTAAAGTCATCAGATGATCAAAACGACTTGCAAAATGATTTACATAAGATATCTGTATGGTGCTAAAAGTGGCAATTGACTGTGAATAAAGAAAAGTGAAGTTATTCACGTGACTACTAAAATAAATCAGCTAAATTTCGATTACGCGATAAGTCACACAAATCTGAAGGCTGTAAATTCAACTAAATACTTAGGGATTACACTTACAAATAACCTAGATTGGAAAGATCACATAGATATTATTGTGGGTAGAGCTAACCAAAGGCTGCGATTCATTCGCAGAACACCTAGAAGGTGCAACAGGTGTACTAAAAAGACTGCTTACACCATGCTTGTCCGCCGTATTCTGGAGTATCGCTGTGCGGTGTGGAATCCGTATTAGGTGGGACTGACGGATGACATCGAAAAAGTGCCAAGAAGGGCAGCTCGTTTTCTGTCATCGCGAAATAGGGAAGATAGTATCTCAGACATGATACGTGAATTGAAGTGACAATCATTAAAACAAAGGCATTTTTCGTTGCGACGGGATCTTCTCATGAAATTTCAATCACTAATTTTCTACTCCGATTGCAAAAACATTCTGTTGGCACCCACCTACATGGGGAGAAATAATCATCACGATAACATAAAAGAAATCAGGGCCTGCACAGAAAAATTTAAGTGCTCGTTTTTGCCACGTGCTGTACGAGAGTGGAACAGTAGAGAGACAGCTTGAAGGTGGTTCATTGAACCCTCTGCCAGGTACTTTATTGTGAATAGCAGAGTAATCACGTAGATGTAAATATGCTTAGGGAGCAGGAGACCCGAGTTCGAATCCAGGTCTTGGCATAAATTTTCTTTCCTTGGTTCAGTCTGCATTTACATATCATAAGTTTATTATTACTATTCCATGGAGGTTTCGGCTTGTAATCGCATTTTCTAATTCATAAGTGATCCTAAATATGAGAACCAAGCAGAGCAAACGTGTCGACCTCTTAATCTATCGATTCCTAACTTAAACTGTAAGAGTTTGCTCCGTTGACAATTTTCACAGAGTTTCATATGAATTTACGAAATTCAGTTGGACAGCATTTACAATAACTATCAGACAATGCTTCACCAAGAACCCACATTTGAACCAACAAAAATTAAAATCGATATGGTTGTCTGTCACATTGGCTGAGGAATGGTCAGTGATGTGTGTGTGTGTGTGTGTGTGTGTGTGTGTGTGTGTGTGTGTGTGTGTGTGAGAGAGAGAGAGAGAGAGAGAGAGAGAGAGAGAGAATCTGTGTAAACAGGATGGATACTGAGCAGGTTAGAAACCTTTCACCAGCTTCTGCTGTACGAACATCGTCTTAAATAAGAAAAAGTAATTACATTTAGTCACAGGACCTAACCGGTACAATAGCAAATACAATTTGCAACGAAGAAGTGTGGACTATGAGGCGCAATAGGCGAGCTGTTCAGAGTGGCACTCAAACACGAGGTGTGCTGAAGAAAGGCATCGGACGTACAAAATAATAGTTTTGAAATGAAAGTGACTGAAGCAAAAAACGGGTGAAATAATGTAAGGCGATTACTGAACTCGATCATTTTACGGTAATATGAATAAATTATATTTGAATTATAAACATGTCTGATGAGTCGTTCGGATCCAATTACTTTCTATAGAGGAACGCAACGCATTGCCACAAATTTCACGCTTTATATTCCAGAAGTTCCCCAACAAATTGGAAACGTGCAGCAAAAGGGATCTGACATCAACAACCCATCTCCCGGAAGCTCGGGTCAGTTTATTTGACGGTAATCTGTGTAAACCAGAATGATTCGTTACCTTTCATTTAAAGGGTGATCAGCTTCCTCACAAGACGCTCTGATTATTGTTTCTCGGAAAGCCGTTACCGTTCTGTTATTGTTTAGGGAGCTGTAGCAGAAACTAAAATCGCTCCCGATCTTTTTCCTCTTGCTGTGCGATAAAGAGGACGAGCGCGCCGAAGGCGTTCCGGGAAACAAGCAACGTGCCTGTCTGGCGTGCGGCGCAGCCCGAACCTGTCCACAGCTGCCAGAGCCCAGGCTACCAGGCTGCGTTTGTGGACGGGGGCCGCTGTGCGGAGTTTGCTTTGTAACGCTGCCCTCTCCACTAATGGCCCCCCACAGCCGATCAAAGGCTGCTCTCTTCCGCAGCGCAGGAACAGCCAAAAGCCCAGGCACGCGCCAGTTATCTCATCTACCTGCGGCTCCCTGTCTCTTCCAGTCACCGAGTATGGCTTGTGCGACAACAGTACGAAAGCACCAGTGCTACACTGTACTACTGCACTACTGGCCATTAAAATTGCTACACCACGAGGATGACGTGCTACAGACGCGAAATTTAACCGACAGGAAGAAGATGCTGTGATATGCAAATGATTAGCTTTTCAGAGCATTCACACAAGGTTGGAGCCAGTGGCGACACCTACAACGTGCTGACATGAGGAAAGTTTCCAACCAATTTCTCATACACAAACAGCAGTTGACCGGCATTGTCTGGTCAAACGTTGTTGTGATGCCTCATGTGAGGAGGAGAAATGCGTACCATCACGTTTCCGACTTTGATAAAGGTCGGATTGTAGCATATTGCGACTGCGGTTTGTCGTACCACGACGTTGCTACACACGTAACACGAAATCCAATGACTGTTACCAGAATATGGAATCGGTGGGTGCAGGAGGGTAATACGGAACGCCGTGCTGGATCCCAACGGCCTCGTATTACTAGCAGTCGAGATGACAGGCATCTTGTCAACATGGCTGTAACGGAACGCGCAGCCACGTCCCGATGCCTGAGTCAACAGATGGGGACGTTTGCAAGACAACAACCATCTGCACGAACAGTTGGACGACGTTTGCAGCAACAGCATGGACTATCAGCTCGGAGACCATGGCTGCGGTTACCCTTGACGCTGCATCACAGATAGGAGCGGCAGCGAAGGTGTACTCAGCAGCGAACCTGGGTGCACGAATAGCAAAACGTCATTTTTTTCGGTTGAATCCAGTTTCTGTTTACAGCATCATGATGGTCGCATCCGTGTTTGACGACATCGTGGTGAACGCACGTTGGAAGGGTGTACTCGTCATGGCCATACTGGCGTATCGCCCGGCGTGATGGTATGGAATGCCATTGGTTACACGTCTCGGTCATCTCTTGGTCGCATTGACGGCACTTTGAACAGTGGACGTTACATTTCAGATGTGTTGCGGCCCGTGGCTCTACCATTCATTCTATCCCTGCGAAACCCTAAATTGAACCAGAATTATGCACGTCCGCATGTTGCAGGTGCTGTATGGACCTTTCTGGATACAGAAAATTTTCGACTGCTGTCCTGGCCAGCACATTCTCCAGGTCTCTCACCAATTGAAAACGTTTGATCAATGGTGGCCGAGCAACTGGTTCGTCACAATACGCCAGTCGCTTCTCTTGATGAACTGTGGTATCGTGTTGAAGCCTAGATCCACTGGGCCACATCGGCCGGCCTCCGGCCAACCGCTTTTAGGTTTTCCGTAATTTCCCTAAATCGTTTAAGATCAATGTCCGGGTGTTTCCTTGGAAAGCGGAATTCCCGTTTCCTTCTCTATCCTTCCCTAATCCGAGCTTATGCTGTGTCTCTAATGACATCGATGTCGACGGGCCGTTAAACACTAATCTCCTTCTCCTCCATTGCCGAAGTGGTAGCATTGACTTAACCGTTTCCTTTCTGAACCGAATGTTGATAGAACCCTATAACTGCTGAGGATATTCAGCGAAGTAACTCATGTTTTACTTTCATAAATGTAAGACCTCCATTTTACCAACAAAAACATATCTAAAAATGGTTCAAATGGCTCTGAGCACTATGGGACTTAACATCTATGGTCATCAGTCCCCTAGAACTTAGAACTACTTAAACCTAACCAACCTAAGGACATCACACAACCCTAGTCATCACGAGGCAGAGAAAATCCTCGACCCCGCCGGGAATAGAACCCGGGATCCAGGGCGCGGGAAGCGAGAACGCTGCCACACGACCACGAGATGCGGACATAAAAAAATTATGTCTCTTACAGACTAGATACTAACTCTGTTTCTGTATGTAGTCACACTTCAGGAACTTAATAATCCGTGTATGTTAGTTGTACTGTGCAGTCTTCACCAATTCATCACTTCAGAAATGTAGCCCGCCCAGTAACTAGTTTGATTTCTGCGAAATTCTGCCGTGCACAATTCCGTCCTTCATTGCACTGTAGGTCATCTGTGATCTACATTTACAGCTACGTGCATACTCCGCAGGACAGCGTGCGGTGCATTGCGAGGATACCTTGTACCACTTGTGGCCATTCCTTGTGAAGGGAAAACGACTGTCTGTATGCCGCCGTACGAGCCCTGATTTATCTTGGGTTCTCGGTCCTTATGCGATATGTTCATTTGTGGCAGTAGAAGCATTCTGCTGTCAGCTGCAAATACCCGTTCTCGCAATTTTCCCAGCGGTGTCCTGCGAAAACAACACCGTCTTTCCTCAAGGAATTCCCATTTGTGTTCACGGAGCATTTCCATAACTGTCGCGTGTTGATCGTACCTTCTGGTAACAAATCTAGCAGTACGTCTCTAAAATGCTTTGATGTCCTCCATTAATCATAGCTGGTTGGAATCGCAAACACTCCAGCACTCCAGAACGGGTGGCGCAAGTGCTCTGTAGTGGTCTCCTGTAAATATGAGTTACACTGTCCAATAAACAGAAGTGGATCATTCATTTTCCCTACGACTGACCATATATGCTTGTTCCATTACATATTGCTTTGTAACGTTGCGCCTAGGCACTTAATCGAGGTGCAAGTGTCAGACAGCAGACCACTGTTACTACATTCGAACGTTCCAGCACTCTCTTCCTTACTCGTCTGCATTAATTTGCATTTTTGTCTGTATTTAGAGCAAAATACCGTTCGTCACACCGAACAGAAATACTATCCAAGTTATCTTGTCTGATCCTATAGTGTCCCGTACACTACAGCGTCATCTACATGACAGCTGCAGATTGCTGCACACCTTGTCCGTTAGATCGTTTATGGATACAGAAAAGAAGCGCTGCCTACCACACTTTCCTGGGGCACTCTGAAGATACTGTTGCTTCTGATGAACACTCGTCGTGCAGCACAACCTGCTGATTGATAGTGGATAATGGGAGGAGACGATGTTGTGGTTCACTCTCGTCTGTGTACACAATAAGGCTGCGACAGCAGGCGTCGTGCTTTTCGTCCTGAATACATTGATGTGTCGCCCGTTAACGTGCATTATTGGGTTTGCTTAGCAGAATGATAGAATTCTTATCACCTTTCCGTGAGCCGTCCGGTGTGGCCGAGCAATCTGGAACCGTCCGACCGCTGCAGTCGCAGGTTCGAATCCTGCCCCAGACATGGACGTGTGTGATGTCCTTAGGTTAGTTAGGTTTACATAATTCTAAGTTCTAGGCGACTGATGACCTCAGATGTTAAGTCCCATAGTGCTCAGAGCCATTTGCAAGAAACAACCACAATCGGGGCATCGAGCATCACAGAGACAGAAAAGATAGAACGTAAAATCCTTCGGAAAATTTTTGGAGCAGTACATAGAGATGGTGTTTGGAAGAAGAGACCAGCCAAAGAACTGTTCGAACATACAGACAGACTCACAGACATAATCAGAAAACGTCGGTTAACATTCTTTGGGCACATACACAGAATGAACAACACCAGACTCACAAAGAGGATTTTTGATGTAGTCAACAGCTCAATAAAAAAACTGGTTTTATGAAATAGAAGAACACCTAAAACAAGCAGGAGTCAATAAAGAAATGATAGATGAACGAGACAAATTCAGAAACAAAACTATGAACACGAAATTTGAAGGAAAAGAAAGGAAGAGACTGTGGAAATTTGGACAGATCAAAGGAAACTCGAACACAGTCAAAGAATGAAGAGGTTTTGGGAAGAGAAAAAGAAGAAGAAAACATAAAAAAGGGGAAAATTGAATAATCATGAATTATCCAGGTTCAATCACTGTTTTAAGGGTAAAAATGTGTTATAATAGGCCGGCCGCTGTGGACGAGCGGTTCTAGGTGCTTCAGTCTGGAACTGGGTGACCGCTACGGCCGCAGTTTCGAATCCTGCCTCGGGCATGGATGTGTGTGATGTCCTTAGGTTAGTTAGGTTTAAGTAGTTCTAAGTTCTGATGACCTCAGATGTTAAGTCCTAAAGTCCTCAGAGCCATTTATTTGGTATAATAATAATAATAATATTCCAGAGCGTAATGGGAAGCGTAAAAATGTTTTGTAAGTTATTTCTTTCCTAAAAAAATAGCAATTCTCTACAATCCCGCCAGGAAACGCAATTGTGGCATTTGATTTTCCTACTACAGAACGTATGTGATCGTTTCACTTGCTATCCCTACTTATTGTAACTAATAGAATTTTGGGTATGATATGAATGAATTCTTTTGTGACATCAGAGAATTCGAATTTTGCTAGTCAGTCAGTTATAGTTCAATAAATCACGTGAAAGACTCTTTTATCGAAATCATGTCGAACGAGTCAGTTTGCAGGATATGTATTCATAATTGGTGTTGATGTTATTGAACACATATTTTTACAAGCTACCAGTTTTTCAAAAAGGAGATCGTCCATGGAACAGAAAGAATTTTCCCGGAGAAACCGTTTTAGATGACATTTGAAAACTGCTTTGCTGCCTGTCAGACATTTTACGCTGCTGCGTATCGAATACCTTTCTGAGCCACTGACAGCCTTAATAATGCATAACAAAAATTTACCCCTTGCGTTGTCGGTATGGGCATCACTGTTCTTCTCAAATTGTGATGGATTGTTTATGACGAATTTCATTGGCGAATACATGTATTAGTTTGGTGCAGTTAAAATGTGCAACTCCTTGAAGAGACACTTGCATGTCGACAGCGAGTGAACAAAAATAATATTATTCTTACTGCCTGCTCGCTTTTGTACAATCAAAAATTCCAAACGATTTGTTACTCCAGAAAACGTTTCCATCAGGCATCGGTGAGTGGAAATCTGCAAAATCTGTGAGAAGATTCATAAATCGCTTCCAGGATTAGCAATTATACGAAGAGCAAAAGTAGCTGAATTTAATTGTATGAAGATCAGTAATCTACTTCTTCGACTTCAAGTATTTATCAGTGTGTCCACCTATAAATTTGAACCGTTCTCTCCAGTGAAAAGTGAAGTACTCGATTTTATGTTACTTCATATTTACAACTAGCTGCTAATATTTTCATCAGGATGAAATTTTGTCAAGATTCCCTTATTAGTACAATCTGTTGTGCGTAACGACATTTTCACGCAAGTAGTGTGTCATACGTGGTAAGTCTTAAGACTGCAGAAATTGATTTCACAGTTCTGTAGCGGGACTTTGAATTTCGCTGCGCTACATTCGTTCCCTCAGATAGAAATCATACCGTCGCAGCTGCATGAGCGCTCGACGGTAGAGAAAATATATAAGAAAATTAAGGTACAAAAATTGTAAATCTTTTTGTAACAAAATGAAGGTACAATAATTGTAACTCTTTTTGTTTTCTACCTGCTCTTGTCTCTTGAGAGCGGAAGCTTATTCACTTATTAGCTAGTCTTGGTCGGATTAAGACGAAAACACTTATTAATGTGCAGACGTATTGTGGATGTTTGTATGAAATTTGGAGGATGGAAGCAGCAACATAAAATACATTGCATTCAATATCAAGATGGTTTTAATTTGTATACATTAGTAATTCCTGTACAATGAAATTTATTGCAAGGTTTCGGAGCAGCTACGACCTTTCACGCAGAAATCAAGCAGGAGATTTTTGGAGAACAAGACCTGGATGCCGCACAAGGGAAGACATGGTAAAGAATGAACTCTTATCTACGCCATTTCCCGCTGTTAATTCCATTTTGTTATTCTCTGCTCTCTTTCAAATAACTTTTGTAGTGGAAACAGGTTTGACTTTTGCTCAGAAACGCCACAAGGACCATCCCAACATTAGCTTTTCCGAATCACGAAGTCCGATATCTTTTCTGTAATACGAATTCCGATTTGCATTGCATTCTTTCCCTTTTTCAAGGTCATTAACGATTTTAAAACCCCTTTTTATTCACCATTTCTTCCCACATTTTCAACCTTTTCTTTTTTTCTTTTTTATTAACCACTACAGTTCTTTGATGCTAATATCCAAAAATTTCTATTTTATTTTATGGAACCCTTCTATTAATGAATTATCAATAGCTTCAGTAACCTGCTCTTCAGTAACCTGTGATACCGGTCACAACAGATAACTGCAAATACATGCTACATGTCACATCTGTTTGGAGGTTTGACAACATTCAATCATTCAATGTACAATGTATTTTAACAAACGCCATCGGCTATAGAATGGAAATGTATTAATAATCCAACCATGCAGTCTGTTTCAAAACAGCTCACAGTCCGTTGCAGTGGAAAAGATATCTCTCTGGCGTTACTTATCTCTGGCCAAGGTGGTTAAAGGGCATCACGACCTGCAAGCTTTTCTCCCTCGTCGTCTAACTGACCCATTACACAAATCGTCCGAAACAGCTTATTGTCTTCTTGGTAGACACAAAGGAGGATGAAACGGCGCGGAGCCGTTGCAGCAGGCCGCTCTTCGATTTCCCTTCGGGCCTCACAATGGCGAACGCAACAAGGCGGCGGCTATACCCTCTGGAAGCGCCTTGGCCGGTAGCAGCAGTTGCGGTCCGTGAAAGACCCGTCTCCGTCAGAAAGGTGCACTCTCGAAGCAGAGTGTCGCTCAAATGTTTGTAGGGACACTGTCCTCCGACTTCTACCGATCACTGTGGCGCATTGATTATGAAACTGGGCTCAACGAAGTACAGTCGCAAATTCCTCATTATCAGCAGTAGTCTACGGAAGGGCAATCTGTAAACATTTGTCACATGTGGGCGAAATCATTGACCTAGTGATTCCATCCGTATCAATGACGTCATCATTGTTATCAGTGACGTCATCATCCTCATCAGTGATGTCATCATTCTTCTCAGTGGGAAGCCACACCCTCTGACTCCTCCTCTCCCCCTTTTACCTCTAGCCAATTGTAGTACAATATTATACGAGGGTAATCCCAAAAGTAAGGTCTCCTATTTTTTATAAGAACAGAGACCTGTTGTCTATCCTACACAGGATAATTGAAATGGCGTGGGAGTCGGGACAGGTTCCATCAGACTGTACGAAAGCAGTAATGACACCAATCTTGAAACATGGAAACAGAAAAGATTGTAACAACTACAGAGTTATCTCTTTAATCAGCGTTGTGGGTAAAATCTTATCAGGTATTGTTGAAAGGAAAGTGCGAGTATTAGTTGTGGACAAATTGGATGAAAGTCAGTGTGGGTTTAGCCTCTTAGAGGTTGTCAGGACCAGATCTTTAGCTTACGGCAAATGCTGGAGAAGTGTTACGAATGGAACAGGGAATTGTGTCTATGCTTTATAGATCTAGAAAAGGCATATGACCGGGTTCCTAGGAGGAAGTTATTGTCTGTTCTACGAGATTATGGAATAGCAGGCACACTTCGGCAAGAAATTAAAGGTCTTTACATAGATAGCCAGGCAGCAGTTAGAGTTGACGTTAAATTGAGTTCATGGTTCAGAGTAGTTTCAGGACTAAGACAAGACTGCAACCTGTCCCCACTGTTGTTCATATTATTTATGGATCATATGTTGAAAACAATAGACTGGCTGGGTGAGATTAAGATATGTGAACACAAAATATGCAGTTTCGCATATGTGGAAGACTTAGTTGTGATGGCAGATTCCATTGAAAGTTTGCAAAGTAGTATTTCAGAGCTAGATCAGAAATGTAAGGACTATGGTATGAAGATTAGCATCTCCAAAACGAAAGTACTGTCAACGGGAAAGAGATATAACCGGATTGAGTGTCAAATAGGAGGAACAAAGTTAGAACGGGTGGACGGTTTCAAGTACTCAGGATGCATATTCTCACAGGATGGCAACATAGTGAAAGAACTGGAAGCGAGGTGTAGCAAAGCTAATGCAGTGAGCGCTCACATACGATCTACTTTCTTCTGCAAGAAGGAAGTCAGTACCAAGACTAAGTTATCTGTGCACCGTTCAATCTTTCGACGAACTTTGTTGTATGAGCGAAAGCTGGGTGGATTCAGGTTACCTTATCAATAAGGTTGTTACGGATATGAAAGTAGCTAGGACGATTGCAGGTGCTAGTAGATGGGAACAATGGCAGGAGGGTGTCCACAATGAGGAAATCAAAGAAAAACTGGGAATGAACTCTATAGATGTAGCAGTCAGGGCGAACTGACTTAGATGGTGGGGTCACGTTACACGCATGGGAGAAGCAAGGTTACCCAAGAGACCCTTGGGTTCAGCAGTAGAGGATAGGAGGAGTCGGGGTAGACCAAGGAGAAGGTACCTGGATTGGGTTAAGAATGATTTTGAAGTAATAGGCTTAACATCAGAAGAGGCACCAATGTTAGCACTGAATAGGGGATCATGGAGGAGTTTTATAAGGGGGACTATGCTCCAGACTGAACACTGATAGGCATAATCAGTCTTAAATTATGATGATGATAGACCTGTTTATTTCTACAATGGTTTACATCATTTTACAGTTTGTACATTTAGCTCTTTTTCGACATAACCACCATTTCTGTCGATGCATTTTTGTAGACGCTGTGGCAGTTTTTGTATGCTCATTTCATACCAACTCGCCACCATGCTGTTCAGAAAGCTATGAACCTCTTCTTTCACCTTGTCGTCGGAGCTAAATCGGTTTCCAGCCAAATGTTCTTTTAAGCAATGGAACAGGTGATAGTAACTGGGCGCCAAGTAAGAACTATAGGCTGGGCGGGTGATAATGTTTTGCTGAAACTGTTGCAGGAGAGCAACGGTTTGCCGAGCAATGTGTGGGCGAGCATTGCGATAGAGAATGTGTACGCCCTTGCTTCATATTCCTCTTCTCCGGTTCTGAATTGCCCGTCTGAGTTTTTTCAGAGTCTCACAGTACCTGTCAGCGTTAATTGTGGTCCCAGAGATTCAGCTCCGACGATGAGGTGAAAGAAGAGGTTCATAACTTTCTGAACAGCCTGGCGGTGAGCTTGGTATGACATGGACATACAAAAACTGCGACAGCGTCTACAAAAATGCATCGACAGAAATGGTGATTATGTCGAAAAATAGCTATATGTTCGAGCTGTAAACTGACGAAATCTATTGTAGAAATAAACAGGTCTATATGCTTATAAGAAAATAGGGGACCTTACATTTGGGATTACACTCGTAAATCCAAGCTCGTGGAAATATTCCAATTGCATAAGTGGAAAATTTAAAATCCCGTCTCATAGTGGTGGAAAGAACTCCAAGATGGCGGACATAGCGCAGTTGGGTTAATGTAAAATTTTAAAACCCTCCACCTCCATTCCACCCTATCTCCATGCAATTACAGCACAGCAACGTGCCAGGTTTCCACTTACGCAAGTTGACTCTTTCTGCCACTTTAAATTGACAGTACTTCCCTATGATTGGCTGCAGATAAGGAGATGGAGTTGAAATGTGTGAAATCTTATGAGACTTAACTGATACGGTTGTCAGTCCCTAAGCTTACACACTACTTAACCTAAACTATCCTAAGGACAAACACACACACCCATGCCCGAGGGAGGACTCGAACCTCCGCAGGGACCAGCCGCACAGTCCATGACTGCAGCGTCCTGGACCGCTCAGCTAATCCCACGCAAGGAGATGGAGGGGAGAGTGCTGGGAACCTGGCTTCCCGCTTATGATACCACTTATTAGAAGGATGACATCACTCATCTACATCTACATCTTCATCCATACTCCGCAAGCCACCTGACGGTGTGTGGCAGAGGGTACCCTGAGTACCTCTAACGGTTCTTCCTTCTATTCCAGTAGAATAGGGATGATGACATCGATAGGTCAATGACCTCGGTCAAATGAGGTCACGAACGTGAGCAGTGTATGCTGGGGTGACCATACGTATACCGCATCTTTTGAGTCATCAGTCTTCTGACTGGTTTGATATGGCCAGCCACGAATTCCTCTCCTGTACCAAAGTCTTCATCCCAGAGTAGCACTTGCAACCTACGTCCTCAATCATTTGCTGGATGTATTCCCATCTCTGTCTTCCTCTACAACTTTTGCCCTCTACAGCTCCCTCTAGTAGCAAGGGAGTCATTTCCTGATTTCCTATCATCCTGTCCCTTCACCTTGTCAGTGTTTTCCACATATTCACTTCCTCTCCAATTCTGCTCAAAGCCTCCTCATTCCTTACCTTATCAGTCGACCTAATTTTCAACATTCGTCTGCAGTACTGCATCCCAAATGTTTCGATTCTCTTCTGTTTAGATTTTCCCACCGTCAGAGCTTCGCTGCCTTACAAGTTTGTGCTTCAAAAGTACATTTCAGAAATTTCTTCCTCAAATTAAGGCCTATGTTTGATACTGGGCGATTTCTCTTTTCCAGGAATGCCCTTTTCTCCAGTGCTAGTCTGCCTTTGATGTCCTCCTTCCTCCGTCCGTCATTGGTTATTTTGCTGCCTAGATGGTAAAATTTCTTAACTTCATCTTCTTCGTTCAAATGGTTCAAATGGCTCTGAGCACTGCGGGACTCAACTGCTGAGGTCATTAGTCCCCTAGTACTTATAACTAGTTAAACCTAACTAACCTAAGGACATCACACACATCCATGCCCGAGGCAGGATTCGAACCTGCCACCGTAGCGGTGTCGCGGTTCCAGACTGCAGCGCCTAGAACCGCACGGCCACCTCGGTCGGCCCATCTTCTTCGTGACCATGATCTTATGTTTCTCGCTGTTCTAGTTTCTGTTATTTCTCATTACTTTCGTCTTTCTTACATTAACTCTCAATCCATATTATGGACTCATCAGACAGCTGCTATCTGCTCGGGAAAAAAAGTCAACGTGTCAGATCTACTGCATGCATTCACAGTTCAGTGCGACGCATTTCTCAGTAACGATTGTGGATTACGTTGTGATGGCGTTGGTTATAGACGTTCACCTATCGGCTGCTCACACAACGTTCCACCTAGAAAGTAAGCTGGCTGTCGTCCAGGAAATACCCGCCGCGCTACAGACATAAGAACAAATAATCGGCAGCCATGTTAGGAGAGCACGTTGGATGAGATAAAATTTAATAACACGAAGAAGCATAGAAGCAGTTATGGTTTGACTTTGTTGTATGTAGACTGAGATGGCCGGCCGCTGTGGCCGAGCGGTTCTAGGCGCTTCAGTCTGGAACCGCGGGGCTGCTACGGTCGCAGGTTCGAATCCTGCCTCGGGCATGGGTGTGTGTGATGTCCTTAGGTTAGTTAGGTTTAAGTAGTTCTAAGTTCTAGAGGACTTATGACCTAAGATGTTGAGTCCCATAGTGCTCAGAGCCATTTGAACCAAGTGCTTGCCAGAAATCAAGATATCGTCAGGAGTGCCACACGGAAGTGTCATAGCACCACTATTATTTCATCTACACATAAATGATCTGATGGACAGGACGAGTACAATCTATGGTCGTCTGCTGACACTCTGTGGTGGATATGAATATGTCATCGTTGAGTGAAGGTAGGAGGATCAAGATGACTTACACAAGATTTCTATTTGGTGTTAGTAACGGTAGCGTGCTCTAGTTGTAGATAAATGTAAGTTAATACAGATGAGTAGGAAAAACAATCCCGTACTATTCGAATACAGCATTAGTAGCATGATGCTTGACACTTTCACTTCGATTACATATATACACGTGACGCTGCAAAGCTAAATGAAGTGGAACGAGCACGTAAGATCGATAGTAGTAGGCGAATGATCAACTTCGGTTTATTGGGAGACTCGTTTGTAAGTATAGGTTGTCTATAAGGAAGATTACATAGAGGCCGCCAATGCGACCCATTCTTGAGTACCGCTCGGGGTTTGAAATTCCCACCAGGTCGGAAAGAGGAAGACATCAAAGTAATTCAGAGGCGTGCTGCTAGACTCGTTACCGGTAGGTTCGATCAACACTGAGATGCTTCCCTCTATAGAACACTATTCAGAAAATTTAGAGGCCTAGCATTTGATGCTGATTGCAGAACTATTCTCTTGCCGCCATCGTACTAATTCGGGTAAGAGCCAGAGAAATTAGGGCTGATACAGACATATATAGACAGTCGTTTTTACATCTATCTCTCTTTGCGAGTGAACAGTCAAGGAAATGACTGGTAGTGGTACACGATACCCTCTATAATGCACCGCTCGGTGGCTTTCGGAGTATATATGTTGGTGCAAACGTAGACGATGCGTCTTTTCAGCCACCCGAAATTTCCTCGGTACATGTCGGTAGTGTACTTCCATGATAGTTTGCCTTCTTCAAGTGTTGTCTGTCAGCATCAGACCATAGTAGTTCCCACATGGCACTCAACATCACCTTGACCAATTATCGCCATGTCTTCGCCATTGTCAGCAGTGATTTATCAACATGTTTTTCCTGATCGCATTGTTCGGGAGTGATACACCCAGATCCCGTCCATAGTAATAAGGCTGCTAGAGGAGAATTTTTGGACTGTCTAGGCGCAGGTGCAATATTTCAACCCAGCAATATTTCAACCGTGGCCTCGGTTAGGTGGGCCTTGTGGATGGGTGTGAGTGGCACGGAGCCCAATGGACAGCGACTTTTTTACGTATTCGTATGTCTTGAAAACTGATTCATGGTACGTCGGTCTTCGAGCACCAAGGCCTCCATTTTTGTTGTGATACCCGGTTCGTCAAAGAGAGACGCCCTGCCACTTCGTTCATCGTCATTCAGACTTGTTTAACGACACTGAAAGCATTTGTAACGTCTAATCATTGCATCAGATGACTTTGCCGATTTTGTTTCGTCCTGTTGCAACGTGATACTGCACTGTGGCATGGAGATTTCAGTGTGTACCTTACTGTGTAACTTAGCATAATCCATATTAGTTATTATACGATTTTGTTCAAAGTCGGTACACAGGCTTTTGTTATTAATGGAATGATGCTGTCAAAATTTCGGAATTTTATTTATTATAGTGCCAGAGATAAAGCAAATTACCTAAAAGTCCTAAAATCGACGCTTGTCTTTTAAAACCAAGTTAGGAATAAATACAGATTGACTTTCATTATCATTTGAAGCCATTACAAATTTATCAGTGCATAAAATCAATTAATTAGAATTTTCTTTTCAAAACTGTAGTTACTGTGGATTACGTAATGCAAAAATCAGTCAAAATTTTTATTTCATTATATTTTGTTGTGTGAGTGCGTGAGATTGATTGAGAGAGTGTATGTGGGACATACTTTAACACGAAATATGTCATTTTTTTATAAAACCTTGTACAAACAGACCGTGAGAAAGTTATGGTGCAAACATGACTCAGATGACTTATGTCGGTGTGAGCTTGCTTCTGTAAAAAAGCAGCCAGAATGGACGTTACAGGCGGAATAAGTTTCAAAATGGTTCAAATGGCTCTGAGCACTATGGGACTTAACATCTGAACTCATCAGTCCCCTAGAACCTAGAACTACTTAAACCTAACGAACCTAAGGACATCAGACACATCCATGCCCGAGGCAGGATATATATTCATCTCCCAGTACCTACTGCAACCTACATCCTTCTCAATCTGTTTAGTGTATTCATCTTTTGGTCTCCCTCTGCAATTTTTGCCCTCTACGCTTCCCTCCAATACTAAATTGGGGCTCCCTTGATGCCTCAGAACATGCCCTACCAACCGATCCCTTCTTCTAGTCAAGTTGGGCCACAAACGTCTCTTCTCCCCAATCCTTTTCAGTATTTCCTCATTAGTTATATGATCTACCCATCTAATCTTCGGGATTCTTCTGTAGCAGCACATTTCGAAAGCTTCTATTTTCTTCTTGTCCAAACTGGTTATCGTCCATGTTTCACTTCCATACATGGCTACGCTCCATACAAATACTTTCAGAAACGACTTCCTGACACATCTATACTCGATGTTAGCAATTTCTCTTCTTCAGAAACGCTTTCCTTGCCGTTTCCAGTCTACATTTTATATCCTCTCTACTACGACCATCATCAGTTATTTTTCTCCCCAAATAGCAAAACCCCTTTACTACTTTAAGTGTCAAATTTCCTAATCTAATACCCTCAGCATCACCCAACTTATTTCGACTACATTCCGTTATCCTCGTTTTGCTTTTGTTGATGTTCATCTTATACCCTCCTTTCAAGACACTGTCCATTCCGTTCAACTGCTCTTCCAAGTCTTTTGCTGTCTCTGATAGAATTACAATGTCATCGGTGAACCTCAAAGTTTTTTTTGTTCTCCATGGATTTTAATACCTCCTCCGAATTATTCTTTTGTTTCCTTCACTGATTCTAGATATACAGACTGAATAACATCGGGGAGAGGCTACAACCCTGTCTCACTCCCTATCCAACTACTGCTTCCCTTTGTTGTCCCTCGACTCTTGTAACTGCCATCTGGTTTCTGTACAAATTGTAAATAGCCTGTATTTTACCCCTGCCACCTTCGAATTCGAAAGAGAGTATTCCAACCAACATTGTCAAAAGCTTTCTCTAAGTCTAAAAATGCTAGAAACGTAATTTTGCCTTTCCTTAATCTAGCTTCTAAGACAAGTGGTAGGATCAGTATTGTCTCACGTGTTCCAAATATTTGTACGGAATCTAAACTGATCTTCCCCGAGGTCAGCTTATAGCAACGGTCCTACCACACTTCCCTGTGGCCTGTAGTACTCCGGATGTTACCTCTACATCTGTTACGAGCGACTTGTTGAGTTCTATCTGCAAGAAAGTCTTGAATCCAGTCGCAGGTCGCTACGATATTTGTGCCAGTTGAGCCGTTTTCTTTTCGTTAGTTAGTTTGCCTGTTTCTGCCGTCGCTGTAGCCTTTTCGTGTCGACCTTATCTGGCAGGATCGTGAGCAAACAGCGAGCCCCTTTGCTCGTTAAAGTCAGCAGCAGCCGTGGTCGATACGTGAGGCCGGCTGTCTGCAGCGCGTCAGCGGAAGTCCCGGCGGGGGCGGCGTCGGCGTCGGCGTCGGCGACAGCGCAGCGGCGCCCAGGAGGCGGCGGCGACTGCTGGCCACACGCCTGAGCCGCAGTCTGCACTGGCAGGTCGCAGCTGCTGTATCGGGGAAAGTACGAGGGATAGACAAGTTAATGAGAACAGTGGTAGTAATGGGATGGTCGTGTTTGACAGTCAACAACGCAGGTAAGGCAGAGTCGCGGTGGACTGTGCGTGTTCAGTATGGACTAGGCATCAGTGCAGGTCGTTTGCGAATAGTGCACACCTCGTATTATTCAGAGGCCGAGGTCGACGTGCAATGAAAGACCTAACAGAGTTCCATAGACGGCAGGTTGTGGGGGCCCGATTAGTTGGAGCATTAGTAAACAAGATAGCCAACTTATTGAAAGTTTCAAGAGCAATTTTTTCAGCAGTTACGACAGCCTACACAAAACATGGAAAGACATCACTGCGTAAACGTAATAGTTGGCGCAAATCAAAACTAAATGTGAGACCTCGTCGTACGCTAACACGAATTGAGTCTAAGCAGCATAAAACTACCGCGGCTAAAATGACTGCAGAGCTCAGTAGACATCTTCGAGACACCGTATCTATCGATACTGTCCGCCGAGAACTCCATAAAGTGAATATTCATGGATGAGCTGCTATACTGGAACCACGAGAACGACAATCAACGCAAATAAACGTAAAACATGGTGTCAGGAGCATAATTCCTGGACGGCTCTTCAGTGGAAACACGTCATATGGTCCGACGAGTCAACGTTTTCGTAATTTCCAACATCGGGCCGGGATATGTCTGGAAAACGCCAAAAGAAGCCTACTATCCTGACCAATCCTGGCTACTTGTTTCCAACAGTTAAGGACGGAGGTGAAGTGTGATGGTGTGAGCTGTCATATCGTGGTATTCTGCTGGTCTCACTATTACTCTCAAACGCCATGTTACAGCCAACGATTATGTGAACATTTTAGGTGATCAGGTGTACCCCATGATTCATGGTATGAGGAGCATGCAACTGAACTGCAGCGTCTTCTCTTGCCAGCACAGAACCCGGATTTGAGCATTATCGAGCCCTTATGGACGGTATTGGAGCGCAGACTTCGGAGCAGATTTTCACCTCCCTCGACACCAAAGGAGTTATAAGTGGTTCTGATCGAAGAGTGACTTTACATCCCACTGGAGACTATGCAATCATTATATGTCAATATGCCAAGAAGAATCGCAGCTGTAATACGGGCATTTGTGCGTCCAATCACTTATCAATAAGCCATTCCCAAGTAGGCGCAGATGTTCACATTATTTAGCCTATAGAGTCCAGCTGTCAATTTGGTGGCAGCCACTAAATACAAAAAGTGTATGGCGGACAACATGAAGCATGTTGTGGTCGTCAGTTCAAAAATGCTTCAAATGGCTCTGAGCACTATGGGACTTAACTTCCGAGATCATCAGTTCCCTAGAACTTAGAACAACTTAAACCTAACTAACCTAAGGACATCACACACATCCATGCCCGAGGCAGGATTCGAACCTGCGACCGCAGCGGTCACGCGGTTCTAGACTGAAGCGCCTAGAACCGCTCGGCCACTCTGGCCGGCGGTCGTCAGTTCGAAGACTGGTTTGATGCAGCTGTCCTTTTCCAGCCATCCTTTGTATGTCTCTTAAGTCTGCACTGCTACCGCAACCTATATGCAACTGAGGCGCTGCGAACCATAAGGGTCTAAAGCACCCTGTCATCGATTTAGAGACTGTAGCATGTATGCATGCTCCTGACATCTATTGCTCACATGGTAAACGAAATTTATGATGAATGCCGTACCCCTACACTCTGTATATAAACATTTGCAAAAGCTATATCACCGATTTCTTTGATATCAATTTGCGTAAGTGCCCAAGGCACTAATTTTTATTGCTGTAGGAGCGCTCACTGGCTAGACTGATACCCATTTCTTCATAAAAACTGGAACTTCTTGAAGGAGTGCGCCACGCTAACCTCACGTCTCATGGTTACAGGATTCCAGTTTCTAAACTGGACGCGCAGGATTTCAGAAACTTGAAGGATGTTATCTATGTCGCTAACAAACCAAACGCTGATGTTAGTGGTAACAATGTACATTTCAGGAATGTTATGAAGATGCAATCGCCATGAATAGCTGCTTAAAGTAACATTTTCTTCATTGTAGTCGTGGAAAGCGACGATTTCCTTTAGCTCACTGCGAGGGAAACCACAATTTGTCATTTCCTCGCAGCTTGTAGACGCAATTTCTAGGGCCCAGATGGTTACGTCAAGGAAATTATCAAGCTTGAAACACGAAGACCTAACAAAACGACTGTATCAAATTTGAAATACGTAGACTGAACAAAACTACTAGGTTACATACCTAAAACGAACAGTCAGTTTTGTCAGAACCTCAAGCCACAGGATGTGCTTCAGGAAAATGACGGTAACGAGGACCACAAATGTTGTGATACGTCGTAATTGTGTGAATGCCGCATTTAGTATCTGTTCTTTATGTTC
This sequence comes from Schistocerca gregaria, assembly GCF_023897955.1. Lineage (NCBI taxonomy): Eukaryota > Metazoa > Arthropoda > Insecta > Orthoptera > Acrididae > Schistocerca > Schistocerca gregaria. Next base: position 407,430,520 of record NC_064927.1, on the reverse strand, counting down.
TTATTATAGTTCCATATTAATTATAAACAACACAAAAGTCAAAAACACACTATTTCTACTAGCCTACATATGCTAATTTAATGGATAAACATGAATAATAATAATCCTAAATATTAACTAAAATTGCATGATATAAAGTGGATACATAATTTTTATAGGTAAGATTGGATGTTGAGTTTTGGTTACAAATCACTTCAAACCTGTGAGACTGGTTGTTTGTCTACAAATCTGATTTTCAGAAATATCTACTTTTCTTTTAACTTTGTTTCTGTGTTTTTGGTCCTTATGTTTCTCAGTGCCTCAACTGAAACTGTTTACGTTAATTAAGCCTTCGTCTGCTAGTATTTAAACTTGCTAACCTTAGTTAAACTGTAGTCTTCCTCTGTAGTATTTGTCCTCTTCCTACGGACATCCCTCACAATTCCTTTCATTACCAGACCGACAATTTTTTGATGGCTCAGTTGTGTCTTATGCCTTCTTTCAGTCAAGCTGTGCCATAAATTTCCTTTTCCCCAGTTCGATTCTGTGTCTCATCAGTTATTTGATCTACTCCTCATCTTCAATATTCCTCCGTAGATTGCGTTTCAAAAGCTTCTGTTGTCTTCTGGTTTGAGCTCTTTGCCGTCCCCATTTTACTTACACGGAAGGCTACACTCCAGACATCACCTTCACAAAGGATTTCCTAACACTAAAATTGATGCACTTCATGACTAGTTTGCTTTTGTACCCTCTTTTTTTCCACCATCGTCAGTTATTTTGCTCCACAAACAGCAAAACTCCTGTAGTATTTTGAATATATCAGTATCTAATTTTCATCATCCACTGATTTAATCTGACTGTATTCCAATAGCCACAATTTACTTTTCTTGATGTTCATGGTATAATATCTTTTCTCGGTATTATCCAGTCCGTTAAACTAGGTGATTATCAAGGTGGTCTATATCGACCCGCATGGGTTTACTACAACGGAAAGAGGTCTATGTCAGAGGGAAACAAAAAGATGCATTAGAGGTAAATGCCGTTGACTCTCTTCCTGCACGTCTCGCAGCAGTCGAGACTGCAAAATTTTGTTATAAAAGCTTTTGGCAAGTGATCACATTTTATTCTCTTCTTAGGGTGAATGTAGACTGTAGGTGGTTGTGTCTGCTACTAGATCCGCCCTGGTACCTCTCCGGTCAACAGCCATTGTATACTGGATTCTTTGGGCTTGGGGTTCCATGTCAGCAGCGTCTCCAACATAACAGGCAATTCAGCAATTAACTTTGTCTTAGAATCCACACTTCCAGGATAATTAGCAACATCGCAAAGCAAATTCTTAAAAAACCGTTTCATTCAGTGGTCATCGGGCTCAGATGTCTTCTCTCTGTCTGTAGAACATATTATCTAGCGGAGTTAGCAGGATGCTGACTTGTGGTTGAATGCCTCGTGAGGTTTTCGTTGTTCTTCCTTGATCCTACCAGTGCATTGGAATCCAAGATGCGACAGGTTGACTCATTGCAGCTTTGATATACAGTATCCTTCATTCCTGACAGCCATTACCCTCTGCGTCTTCAGTGAGCGCACAGTCCCGCAATGTGTGCTCTGGAGTGTCCACACTGCGCAACTTCCATTCATTTTTGTTTTGATCTTGTACAGATTCCTGGCATACGGATCACGACAAGTTACGTTGTGTATCAAGCCACTCGGCAGGTTAAGAAATAGGATTTCTAGTTTCTCCCTAATGTTAGGGAGACATTCGGATGTTCTACTTGTGCGTAATGTGTCCCATTGATTGTGCCATAAATGAAATAAGCGATCATGTATTAACTTTTTCGTATTGGCTTCAGTTCCAAGTACCCTTCGTACTGCCTTTCTTTAACCAATATATGATTCCTCTTTTCCTGTTTTACAACTCCAATGGGCATACTCTTAGAACTGAGTTAGCAATGATAATCGTATATGAATTTTCATTATAAGTTGATAATGATTTTATGTGTTTCGTGTGGGTGAGGTGGCTGGCCTAGCAGATTCTGTTGATCGCTGCAGAGTACCGGAAAAATCTATGTCCGTTCGAACGGGAATATTGTTTTCCCATCCATAATCTTTAGATCGTAGTAGAGTAACGAGATGCGCACTGAAAATCTGAAAAACACAAATAGGGAAGCTGTTGAAGTATCGTGTAAGAAAATGAGGATTCGGCTGTAAATTGAAGAATTTATTAATCATCAATTTCGCCGAGAAAAGATGAATGCTGTGTTCTTACACCACTATTCTAAAGTATTTGAGAATTTTGGTACACAACTGCTAAAAAGCGACTCATATTTGAAATTTCAAATATATGTTAAGGAAGGATAGTGCACAAGTGAGAAGAAACATTATAATGAAGGACAAGCTTGTTTCTAGTATTTTAATTCGGGGAAATACACTGATAATCCAAAACATTACGGCCGGCCGTAGTGGCCGAGCGGTTCTAGACGGTACAGTCCGGAACCGCGCGACCGTACGGTCGCAGGTTCGAACCCTGCCTCAGGCATGGATGTGTGTGATGTCCTAAGGTTAGTTGGGTTTAAGTAGTTCTAAGTTCTAGGGGACTGATGACCTCAGAAGTTAAGTCCCATAGTGCTCAGAGCCATGTGAACTAAGTCACCGAGTATATAGAAAACGGCGACGTTTTTTCAGTGCTCACGTGCTACTGTCGTCAGCATCTACGGATGTACAGCGAAACTACCACTAGGCGCTAAATGGCTGGACGTCAACGACTCTTCACAGAACCTGGATTTCTGAGGCTTGTCTGTTCTGTAAAGTAGAATAGGTTATCTGTGGCATCTCTGCTGAAAGAGCACAATACTGGTGCACGCACAAGTGTTTCGGAGCACACCGCTCAGGTTCCAAATGGTTGAAAAAGAGCACAGGTAGTCCCAGTCTTCAAGAGGGGTCGTCGAGCAGATGCGCAAAACTATGGACCTATATCTCTGACATCGATCTGTTGTAGAATTTTAGAACACGTTTTTTGGTCGCGTATCATGTTGTTTCTGGAAACCCAGAACTAATCTGTAGGAATCAACATGGATTCCGGAAACAGCGATCGTGTGAGACCAGTCTCGCTTTATTTGTTCATGAGACCCAGAAAATATTAGATACAGGCTCCCAGGTACAAGCTATTTTCCTTGACTTCCGGGAGGCGTTCGATACAGTTCCGCACTGTCTCCTGATAAAGAAAGTAAGAGCCTACGGAGTATCAGACCAGCTGTGTGGCAGGATTGACGAGTTTTTAGCTAACAGAACACAGAATGTTGTTCTCAATGGAGAGACGTCTACAGACGTTAAAGTAACCTCTTACGTGCCACAGGGGAGTGTTACGGGACAATCGCTTTTCACAATATGTATAAATGACCTAGTAGATAGTGTCGAAAGTACCATGCGGATTTTCGCGGATGACGCTGTGTATACAGAGATGTTGCAGCATCAGAAAATTGTAGCGAAATGCAGGAAGCTCTGCAGGGAGCAGCAACTGACCCTTAACATAGACAAATGTAATGTATTGCGAATACATAGAAAGAAGGATCCTTTATTGTTTGATTATATGATAGCGGAACAAACACTGGTAGCAGTTACTTCTGTAAAATATCTGGGAGTATGCGTGCGGAACGATTTGAAGTGAAATGATCATATAAAATTAATTGTTGGTAACGCGGGTACCAGGTTGAGATTCACTGGGAGAGTCCTTAGAAAATGTAGTCCATCAACAAAGGAGGTGGCTTGCAAAACACTCGTTCGACCTATACTTGAGTATTGCTCATCAGTGTGGGATCCGTACCAGGTCGGGCTGACGGAGGAGATAGAGAAGAGCGGCGTGTTTCGCCACAGAGTTATTTGGTAAGCGTGATACCGTTACGGAGATGTTTAACAAACTCAAGTGGCAGACTCTGCAAGAGAGGCACTCTGCATCGCGGTGTGGCTTGCTGTTCAGGTTTCGAGAGGGTGCGTTTCTGGATGAGGTATCGAGTATATTTGCTTCCCCCTAGTTATACCTCCCGAGGAGATCACGAATGTAAAATTAGGCTTTCCGGCAGTCGTTCTTCCCGCGAACCATACGCGACTGGAACCGGTAACGGAGGTAATGACAGTGGCACGTAAAATGCCCTCCGCCACACACCGTTGGGTGGCTTGGGGATCGCAGCAGACCACCCCTACTTGTTCCATGTTGACCCAATGACGTCGTCAGTTACGATTGCACTGGGTGCTGCACCATCGGGATTCGACCGTAGATGAGTAGGCTTTTCGGTTCAAATGGCTCTAAGCACTATGGGACTTAACATCTGAGGTCATCAGTCGCCTAGACTTAGAACTAACCTAAGAACATCACACACATCCATGACCGAGCCAGGATTCGAACCTGCGATCGGAGCAGCAGCGCGGTTCCGGACCGAAGCGCCTAGAACCGCTCAGCCACAGCGGCCAGCCGGCTTTTCGGGCGAATCACGTTTTTTTTCTACACTGGGTCAATGGGCGTCTCTACAAACGCGGTCATCGAGGTGATAGTGGCTCGAAACGTGCTGCCCGCCACAGACGCAGTGTGATGGGGGCTGTATTATGCTATGGGAGACATTCTCCTGCGCTTGCATGGGACCTGTGGTAGTGACGAAGACACGCTGACAGCTGCGAACCACCTTCATCCCTGATGTCTTTTCCGTCGGCGATGTCGTCTTTCGGCAGTATAATTGTACTCAAGCTCTGGAAAACCAACTAACTCACCTGCTCTGGTGTGTGGAGGGAGCCAGTGCCTGTTGGGAAATCCACACCGCATTCAGAACATCCTACTCTGTAGGAATCAACATGGGTTTCGAAAAAGACGGTCGTGTGAAACCCAGCTCACGATATTCGTCCACGAGACTCAGTGGGCCTTAGACACGGGTTCACAGGTAGATGCCGTGTTTCTTGACTTCCGCAAGGCGTTTGACACAGTTCCCCACTGTCGTTTAATGAACAAAGTAAGAGCATACGGACTATCAGATCAATTGTGTGATTGTATTGAAGGGTTCCTAGATAACAGAACGCAGCATGTCGTTCTCAATGGAGAGAAGTCTTCCGAAGTAAGAGTGATTTCAGGTGTGCCGCAGGGGAGTGTCATAGGACCGTTGCTATTCACAATATACATAAATGACCTGGTGGATGACATCGGAAGTTCACTGAGGCTTTTTGCAGATCATGCTGTGGTGTATCGAGAGGTTGCAACAATGGAAAATTGTACTGAAATGCAGGTGGATCTGCAGCGAATTGCCGCATGGTGCACGGAATGGCAATTGAATCTCAATGTAGACAAGTGTAATGTGATGCGAATACATAGAAAGATAGGTCCCTTATCATTTAGCTACAAAATAGCAGGTCAGCAACTGGAAGCAGTTAATTCCATAAATTATCTGGGAGTACGCATAAGGAGTGATTTAAAATGGAATGAACATATAAAGTTGATCGTCGGTAAGGCAGATGCCAGACTGAGATTCATTGGAAGAATCCTAAGGAAATGCAATCCTACAACAAAGGAAGTAGGTTACACTACGCTTGTGCGCCCACTGCCTGATTACTGCTCAGCAGTGTGAGATCCGCACCAGATAGGGTTTATAGAAGAGATAGAGAAGATCCAACGGAGAGCAGCGCGGTTCGTTACAGGATCATTTAGTAATCGCGAAAGCGTTACGGAGATGATAGATAAACTCCAGTGGAAGACTCTGCAGGAGAGACGCTCAGTAGCTCGGTACGGGCTTTTGTTAAAGTTTCGAGAACATACCTACACTGAAGAATCAAGCAGTATATTGCTCCCTCCTACGTATATCTCGCGAAGAGACCATGAGGATAAAATCAGAGAGATTAGAGCCCACACAGAAGCATACCGACAATCCTTTTTTCCACGTACAATACGAGACTGGAATAGAAGGGAGAACCGATAGAGGTACTCAGGGTACCCTCCGCCACACACTGTCAGGTGGCTTGCGGAGTATGGATGTAGATGTAGATGTAGAAAAGCATCACGTTCATTGAACGTCAGAGGGCGCCGAATCACAACTTCGTATTCATCACTGTTCACTGTTCCCTGAACAAAGTACACCTTGCAATACCTTTGTATACCATTGCTCTTCACAACATTACCCATGGAGTATACACTCCTGGAAATGGAAAAAAGAACACATTGACACCGGTGTGTCAGACCCACCATACTTGCTCCGGACACTGCGAGAGGGCTGCACAAGCAATGATCACACGCACGGCACAGCGGACACACCAGGAACCGCGGTGTTGGCCGTCGAATGGCGCTAGCTGCGCAGCATTTGTGCACTGCCGCCGTCAGTGTCAACCAGTTTGCCGTGGCATACGGTGCTCCATCGCAGTCTTTAACACTGGTAGCATGCCGCGACAGCGTGGACGTGAACCGTATGTGCAGCTGACGGACTTTGAGCGAGGGCGTATAGTGGGCATGCGGGAGGCCGGGTGGACGTACCGCCGAATTGCTCAACACGTGTGGCGTGAGGTCTCCACAGTACATCGATGTTGTCGCCAGTGGTCGGCGGAAGGTGCACGTGCCCGTCGACCTGGGACCGGACAGCAGCGACGCACGGATGCACGCCAAGACCGTAGGATCCTACGCAGTGCCGTAGGGGACCCACCACCACTTCCCAGCAAATTAGGGACACTGTTGCTCCTGGGGTATCGGCGAGGACCATTCGCAACCGTCTCCATGAAGCTGGTCTACGGTCCCGCACACCGTTAGGCCGTCTTCCGCTCACGCCCCAACATCGTGCAGCCCGCCTCCAGTGGTGTCGCGACAGGCGTGAATGGAGAGATGAATGGAGACGTGTCGTCGTCAGCGATGAGAGTCGCTTCTGCCTTGGTGCCAATGATGGTCGTATGCGTGTTTGGCGCCGTGCAGGTGAGCGCCACAATCAGGACTGCATACGACCGAGGCACACAGGGCCAACACCCGGCATCATGGTGTGGGGAGCTATCTCCTACACAGGCCGTACACCTCTGGTGATCGTCGAGGGGACACTGAATAGTGCACGGTACATCCAAACCGTCATCGAACCCATCGTTCTACCATTCCTGGACCGGCAAGGGAACTTGCTGTTCCAACAGGACAATGCACGTCCGCATGTATCCCGTGCCACCCAACGTGCTCTAGAAGGTGTAAGTCAACTACCCTGGCCAGCAAGATCTCCGGATCTGTCCCCCATTGAGCATGTTTGGGACTGGATGAAGCGTCGTCTCACGCGGTCTGCAAGTCCAGCACGAACGCTGGTCCAACTGAGGCGCCAGGTGGAAATGGCATGGCAAGCCGTTCCACAGGACTACATCCAGCATCTCTACGATCGTCTCCATGTGAGAATAGCAGCCTGCATTGCTGCGAAAGGTTGATATACACTGTACTAGTGCCGACATTGTGCATGCTCTGTTGCCTGTGTCTATGTGCCTATGGTTCTGTCAGTGTGATCATGTGATGTATCTGACCCCAGGAATGTGTCAATAAAGTTTCCCCTTCCTGGGACAATGAATTCACGGTGTTCTTATTTCAATTTCCAGGAGTGTATTTCATGGTCCGGAAAATCAGCTTTCGTCAGAAAATACCACAATTCTCCGTGGCCCTTTTGTCTAGTTTACGAGCATTCTGGCCCCTGCAAGTCTGTTTCTCCTCTTGTCAAAAATGGCTTCATCTTGTCAACGCTAGCCTTCATTGCCATTGAACAGTCTTTCTCTGGCAACTGATGAGCTGTAATCAACTTCCGTTGCCTATTCCCTCGCTTTTTCCCGGTTAAACTGCGCTAGAACTCTTGTTTTTCCAGCTTAGTCGACGAAGTATTTACGTACTCCAGGGACAAAGAAATCCGTGGGCTCCCGCATCGTGGTAATTTTTTCTATTTCCTTTGGCGATCAGATGACCGCGAACAGTTTATCTCGTAGTTTCAGTGGTGTTTAGACCTTCATTGTGCACAACGTCGATGCACTTTTTTTCTAGGGCTTAATTCTTGAGTTTTCACCATGACGGTAAATGCACACACGCACAGTAGGAAGAAAATTATGAAAACCCAACAATACATTCAGACCGAAGCCAGCGAGCGCCAAACACCAGTTAACACGGGCCACTTTCTAAAGCAATAATCAGCAGAATAATATTATATTGTTTCTAAGCATCGTCGCAAGGCAAACATCCGCCCCTCTCCAAAAATAAATAAATACATACATACGTACACATTTTTGCGTTTAGATGTGTGACTAACAATATTGCAGACACAGACATGCAATACTTCAGAGCAGTAGTATGTTATAAATGAGACATGCAGCAAAATTCGAACAAAGCCGCTGAACGTTCGGTCTCGGAGCATCTTATTCGGCCAGTAAATTACAGTATGAAGCAAGCTGTGACGGATGCCTTTTGTATAAATGTTGGAGTTTTGCTCGTGCACGTGACTTTGAACTGCGAGTTGTTTACTTTTCTGCCAGAGGGGGCGGCCTTCTGTAAAGGCGTTCCGCGTTACAAAGGCCCACTCGGCAATGCCGCTTCCTAGAAGAACGACAAACTCTGCGAGCAAGAGGTAAAAAGAGGAAAAAGGAAGGAAGGAAAAAAAGAAAAGACGAGAAGTCGCGGAGGGAGCAGCATAAGACGCCAGCCTGCCCTCTCCTCCAAATACCGTTTTCTTCTTTTTAATTCCTTTGACCGCCAGGAATTTCATTCGAAGCTCAGAGTTTATTCTTACGAAGACTGTGGCGCTCTTTCGACTCCCGAGTCCAACTGTAAAGCTTGGAGCACCCAGTGAGAACGAGGCAATGAAATGAATTTAGGCCTGCCTTCCCCTACGGCGGTACAGACGTAGCTACCGGAGGCAACGTGGGTACCAAACGTCAGCTGCTCAAATCTCGTTACCATGTCAGCCGAAAGCATTCGAAGCATATCGAAAGAGTCGTTAAAGCTTAGCAGCATTCAAAACATTTTCAGCGATGTTAAACATCGACGTTTGAAGCTGTGGAATAACGGGTTCCAGGACAGTATTCGCTATGTGTACGGTTGACTGTATGCCAGAGTCAGCGCATATACTGCTGCACGTCAAGGCTACAAAACGTACTGATATTGGTGTTTCAGCAGGAGCGATATCTGGTACCTCAGAACAGCTTGTGCTATCGATCTTTAAAGGTAATCAGTTCATGCATTCCATATGCACTGTTGCTACAATAAACCTTGAGTGAGTTGCAAACCTCTAAAAAAGGGTGTACTAATTTTCTTTCCGGAAGTGTATTTGGGACTGTGCATGTGGAGTGATTTAAACTAGAAGCATTATTCAATACGCACTCGGAAACGTTCGTCTAGTAATCGTCTACGGATATAAAAAAAGAAATAATTATTAAGTTTCGAACACGAGGCATAAAAGCGTGAAGTCGTGAGGCTAGTCACTGCGCCGCCCTTCGGTTGAACAATTAGGTCGCTAAAGGACACACAAAACTCCTCACAAAAGTTTACTGTCGTTTTCTCCGAAATGATAGAGTATCTACAAGTATTTTTAAGCTGAGACACTTGTTCAGTTATTTTTACCCTTCTTCCATTTAGCGATATTAATGAAATATCGGGTTGCTGTGTTTTTTTCGTCAATTATTGACCACTGATAACTGGAGGATAGTCATCGAGGGACAACTGCGGGCAGATGGGTGAGACAAGGACGCTACGATCAACTGCCGAAATTACACATCATTTTAAGCGAGTGTGACTGAGAAGTATACCTTACGGATTTTGGTGGAAGACGGCATCGCTGCTTCGTTTGCTACTCGGTATCTGCAGAAATCATGGGAAATTTGGGACTGCTGAGTGATTGATGTACTTATTTGAAGAGCACCTTATTGTGTAGACTGAGCAAGCTGCTATTCATAGTTATCCACTACGTCATAGGGTTAATCATACTGTGTGTTTTCGGCTTGAGTTAATCCTAGTATTATTTAAAAAGTTTACCAGCTGCACTAACTACATCGGTAAAATTCTTTGTCTCGTCGTTATTTCTGTTTGTTGACTTTAAACCCTGTCGATTGTTTACGAATGTTATTTTAGTTGGTCCCGTAAAATATTGTGTTTTCAGGTTTAATGTAAGTTCTTTGTCTGCTGTTTTAGTTGAAGGCATTTGGGCGGCAATTTATACGTTCTTTTAAGGAACTAGACTAAGTAATCTCAATTTAAAGTCAAGCTATGTACATTTTTACTGTTTCTGTCTCCTTGTTACCTAATTTTTTTTACATTATTTTACCGAACTAGGCTGAGTAACTGCCATTAAAGAGTTCGGATAATGTAATTCTGATTTACATAAAGCCTAGTTTGCGATTATTTTATAATTACCCATTTGTTGTTCTGAATTGCTGGGCTTGCAAGTGTCTATTCAAGTCTTGATTAAATGTCTACTTATATTCCTTCTTTGGGACAAGAGTTGACTTTTTTTTTATTTTGTCTTTTGTAACAGTATTTGAATTTCGCATTGTCTTTTATTGAAATAACGAAAATCTGTTTTTCTATTTCCTCAAGTAACGCGTCAATTTCATACTGTATTTTTCTGTAATTTTTGGATGGAAACCCTATGAGAGCTCACATTTTCAAACATAAGCTGAAAGTTTTTAAATTTTCAACCATTAAATTTTTTGCTTGTTTTCTTACATTCAATTGGTACCGGTAAATTTAAAATGTTATTAAAAATTACCACTTATTAAGTACAGGCTTTTCTAGACAACGTGTTATGTCTTTGTGCCCTGACACCACTACTCCCTACTCCTCGCTTTCTACCGTATTTCAACACTTCTACGAACGTACGCTCTCTGAACTGTAACTGTAAACCACCTAGTATCGTACGACTGTCCATTGTAACATCTTTTGCAGGACTTAACGAGCACCTAAGTGATGTTTCCGCACTTACTAAACGCTTTACTGATTAAACGCACTACTTTTCTTCGGGTTTCGTCTATCATACCTACCTGTTGAGGAATACAACTGAGCAGCTATGCTCAAATATCATTGGAGCAAGGGTTTCTGAAAAATACCTTTTCCCGCCTTTGAATCTCAGTCTGACATCTGCCTTTTCTACGACTAACAAAATATAATGGCCTCGGCGCTAGCCCCACCGTCACCGTTTCAGCTGTGTGAGTCGCTCTCTAAAGAGCATCTGACTTACTTCCAACACATCGACGGTCGTTTTCTCAGGAATAGTGAAGTATCCACGGATAAGCCGGGACACTGAACGTAGTTTCTGGGAAATCGGGTTGTGGCACTTGATTTGCTCTCGTCGTGAGAACGAACTCAAGCGGATCACCATTACGTCGGCACGACAGAGTGTACGCCTGGATCCCTGACTGCACACGAAACAGACTGGTGCTTAGCTGCGGGCAAAGGTACTACATCAAAGCGCCAAAGAAACTGGTACAGGCACGCGTGTTCAAATACAGAGAAAGGTAAACAGGAAGAATAAGAATCGTTCAGCGTGACAGATGTGGAAACCTTCCGCAAATTGCTGCAGATTTCAGTTCTGTGCCATCAACGATTGTCAGCTTGGGAACCATTCAACGAAACATCATCGTTATGGACTTTCGTAGCCGAAGGCCCACTCGTGTACCCTTGATGGCCGCACGTCACAAAGCTTTACGCTCCGGCGAGGCCCGTTAACACCGACACTGGGCTGTTGATAACTGGAAACACACTGGCTGGCCGGACTCGTCTCGTTTCAAATTGTGTCGAGCGGATGCACGTGTACAGGTATGGAGACAACCATATGAATCCATGGAGCCTGCATGTCAGCAGGGGACTGTTCAAGATGATGGAGGCTCTGTAATAGTGTGGTGCGTGTACAGTTGGAGTGATATGGGACCCCTGATACTTCTAGATACGACTCTGACAGGTGACATGTACGGAAGCATCCTGTCTGATCACCTGTCTCCATTCATACCCATTGTGTATTACGACGAACTTCGGCAATTCCTGCAAGACAGTGCGACACCCCACACGACCAGAATTGCTACAGAATGGCTCCACGAACACTCTTATGAGTTTCAACACATCCGCTGAGCATGAAACTCCCCAGACATGAACATTACTGAGCATATCTGGGATGCCTTGCAACGTACAGTTCAGATGAGATCCCCACCCCTTCGTACTCTTAAGGATTTATGGACAGCTCTGCAGGATTCATGGTGTCAATTTCTTGCAGCACTATTTCAGACATTAGTCGAGTCCATATCACGTCGTGTTGCGGTACTTCTGCGTGCTCGCGGGGTTATTACACGGTATTAATCTGGTGTACTAGTTTTTTGGCTCTTAAGTGTACATCGCGCTTTCGATTTTATGTTGAAACAGCGGATAGGTTATGTGTCCACCAACATATTGTTCGCTCGTACTTTTACAGTGAGGGTTAAAAATTGGAACACAAAAAAATAATTAGTGTAGAGAAACGAAATTCTAGGAATATATTAGTGTAGGCAACATATTTAAGTGATTAATATTGCTAGATCATGCGTCAATGTAAGCGTGAGATAAGGCATTGAAAATTTGAAATGGCCCGCATCTCGTGGTCGTGCGGTAGCGTTCTCGCTTCCCGCGCCCGGGTTCTCGGGTTCGATTCCCGGTGGGGTCAGGGATTTTCTCTGCCTCGTGATGGCTGGGTGTTGTGTGTTGTCCATAGGTTAGTTACGTTTAAGTAGTTCTAAGTTCTAGGGGACTGATGACCATAGATGTTAAGTCCCATAGTGCTCAGAGTCAATTGAAGTCAAAATTTGAAATCATTGTACATTAATAACGTGTGTGAGCGACAGAATTTGATTGTAAGCAAGCAGAAGTGGATGCACTGTGTTATACAGGTGACGAAGGTCAGTTTGTGGAATGGAATTCCATGCCTGGTGCATTTGCCTGGTCAATACAGGAACAATTAATACTGCCTGTGGATGACGCTGGAGATGTTGTCCGATGATGTCCCACATGTCCTCGATTGGAGATAGATATCGAGAAGGCCACAGCAACATGTACACACTCCGTAGAGCATGCTGGGTTACAACAGCGGTATGTAGGCGAGCGTTAGCCTCTTGGAAGATATCCCTTGTAATGCTGTCACGAATGGCAGCACAACAGGACGAACCATCAAATCGACGTGCAAATTTGCAGTCAGGGTGTGTGGGGTAACCAGGAGAGTGCTCCTGTTGCCATATGAAACCGCACCCGCCCCCTCCCCCCTCCCCCTTATAACATCAGGTGTAGTTCCAGTGTGTGTAGCACGCTAATAGTTTGGCTGCAGGCCCGTTCCCAATACATGGCCGTCACTGGCTCCGAGACAGAACGAGCTTCCATCGGAAAACGCAACAGACCTCCACCCTCCCCTCCAATGAACTCCCGATTGAACCACTGAAGTCACAGATGACGGTGGTTTTGGGGGGTGAATGAAATGCACGTTACAGATTGTTCGGATCGGAGCACTCATTGAATTAACCGATCAGTAACAGTTCGTTATGTCACTGGGGGTCCAACTGCAGCTCAAATTGCCGCTGCAGATGCATTACCATCCACAGAGTCATATGCCGAACATGATAGTCTTCCCTTTCGGAAGTTCCACGTGACCCTCTGGAGCCGTGTCTTCTTGCGACCGTACAATCCCGTGACCCCTGCTGCTAGTAATCATGTACAGTGTCTATATTTCTGTCATGTCTTTCTACAATATCTCAGAAGTGTCATCCAGCTTCTCGTAGTCCTATTACACGACGTCGTTGAAAATCAGTGAGGTGTTGGTAATGGTGTATTTGTCGCTTTAAAAGCTTTCTTGACTAACATCAGCTCACCACGTCCAGTCTCAAAGGTGACCAACGCTCACGACTCTTTTAGCGTGTATTTAAAGCACACCTGATTTGCATATAGATAGTGGCACAAATAGCCCCACTCTTATGCAACTGGCGTGAAATATGAATTGACATCATCTTTTTGTGTGTCTGTGTATGTCGTTAAAATACTACGAAGATAAAATTTGAGAGATCGAGTTTATATGGAGGCTTACCAACAGCAGTGTTTGCTGGGACTGGAACACACAAGTGAGGACGTGACAGTGGCAAAGAAAATATCCTCCATCCCACTCCATAGAGGGCTTTCGGAATGAAGCTGTAGATACAGCAGAAGAAATCATCAAGGAACTTTGAATAGACTCGTCCAATGTACTTTGTGCTTCCATTAATGGTTCGAAGATCGTCAGACGACTGTAATCCTAAAGCTGCGACTGTCAGTCAGTTGTCGCCGGGGCTGCCTGGAGCTGATACAGTGGTCGTCCGCGCTGTGTTCCGTTCTTAAGCCTTACCTTTGTCGTGCACTGGAGCGCGGCTGCTTCTGCTGTGCAATGGAAGCAGAATAATCTGTCTGTTTTATCTTTTAATTCCGCAGGCACTCCACTCCTCTGTGCTTCTGGCCGTGCCGTGTTGTCGTACAGTCGCCAGACAAAGCACATTCGCATTTATTGCGCACCGAATCGTAACGGAGATAACTAAAATGGAAGAAAAACCACACAACAAAATAAGTAAACAAAAGCTCTCGCGAAAAACGTCAAAGAGCTTAGGCGCATTTCTAAAGGCGAGGCACGATACCGCCGACGGTATCTGGAATTCCATTGGTATTGTTTCTCCAACGCAAAAACGAGTGCAATTTGTATTAGCTCAGTACCTGCTAAGTCCTTTGGCCGCTGCAACAATAAGTCTGTGCAATGATCTGTAAGCTTCCCAGAAAGAATACCAATAATCCCATCAAAAAGTACGGAGTGAATAATAAAATACGATCAATATCATCTTATCAAAAGAAACTGGTCATCATTATGTAATGTGGAATTGAGCAATAGATCTGACGAGAGCCCCGCCATTAAAAAAGAAGGCGCGCTGTATTGTTCTGTGAGTGAGGAAGCAGTAACGCCAGAACGGATCGCTCAGCAAAGAGTAAGTGGGGGGGGGGGGGGAGGGGGGGGAGTTAGGACGTCAAATGGGGCAAATGGGCCGACTTGGAGCAGGAGAGACACCACAGGACATTTTAAATTCCACCGTCTATTCTTTTACAAATAAATTCAAAAAACCTTGTCAGCATGACTAGGAAGGAATCGGGATTCACACTCATAGCAGTGGAGGTTCAAAAACATAACAAAATATTTTTTTTCACATGTGAAATTTCATCATTATTTCTCTTACTATTGTCTGCGTTCGTTGCAGTAGGTACACTTTTCTTCATAACTAAGAGAGATTCTTTGATGAATTTTGCGCAGCATACAAACCATACTTACAGCTGTACGAAACTCTAGAACTTTTAAAATCTATTTAAAACTGTGGTGAAAATTGATATAATTAAGTATAGAATTTGTTTTTTTTTTAACATGAAGTTTAAAATGTAACAGCTCATTCATTTTTTCGTAAATGAAATAAATTCTAGTTTTTTGTATACCTGTGCAAAGTTAGGTTTAATTAGTTCTAAGTTCTAGGCGACTGATGACCACAGATGTTAAGTCGCATAGTGCTCAGAGCCATTTGAACCAATGTTTTCAAAAAATTTTGTGATTTGATGTCACTTGAGCAAAAAGCATCCGGCTCATTTCAATCCTTCTAAAGCTCCCCATGTCCACTGCTGTTAATGTCACTGTGAAGAGGAAACACGAAGTAACGATTACAGCTAAAGCTGGACTAGGCAGAACTCAAGTACTGATAGACTCGTACCGTCGAGTCAGTAAAAGGAATCACTCGTGAGTTCGAATGTGCTGCTAGAAGTGAAGCTAGTACAATGATGGTGCACAGTGAGTTAAAAACAATGGGATGTTATGATCGATCATCTCCTAGCAAGCCACTCATTTGTGTGGTCAGCGCTGAGCGACTCTTGATGCGGTGTAAAGAGTGACGGTATAGCGGATGGCTGGAAACGACTGGACTGGCGTGATGGATCTTGCTATACTTTCTGCCACTTAGATTAAAGTGTTCGAGTTTGAAAAATGCCTGGAGAACGTTATTTGCCATTATGTGTAGTGCTATCAGTGAAGTAAAGACCAGTTGTGTTACCATATGAGCTTATTTTTCGTAATTTAAGTGTGGTCTCTTATTGCTCTTAAGAAAACACGAAATGCGGAAGGATATCAAAACATTTTACAGCATTGCATACTACGTACAGTACAGGAACAGTTCAGAGACGACGATTGGTTGTATCACCATGAAAATGCATGCTGTTATAAAACATCACTTGTGAGGCAATAGTTTAAGGACAATGAAATTTCCGAAATGGACTGGCATGCCAAGAGCACCAACCTGAACCTAATGGAACTCCTTTGGGATGAGTTATAATGACGACATCACTCCAGGTCCCAGCGTCCACCATTCCTATCTACTCTGGTTTCTGCTCATCGGAAATAATGACCTGCCATTCCTCCTTAGAAATACAAGCACCTCACTGAAAGTGCCCTCAGCAGAGTTCAAGGTGTCATAAAGCTGCAGGGTGAACATACGTAATATTAATGCCCATTAGCAGGTGTACAGTTACTTTTGATGAAATAGTCTAGGCTTGATTGTAGCTCAGTTTTTTTTTTTTTTGTGGGAGGATCTCAACAAAGCTGCAAGAAGACTGATAACACGTGGGTGTACACATAAGTTGAAAAAACTAATGGTATGTGATACGTCCTACGCCAGTAGAGGCGTAATGAGAACTAGCGTAGATGAGTACTCTAGAACAGTTTTATTAATAAATGCATGAACCAAAAGATTCTATTTCGAGAAACGATAATCAGTTACAATATTCTTTGAAGGCTCGTGAACAGCACTGAATATGCACAATTCCTAACTTAGACTGAAGGCCAAAATGGTGAAACAGTTCAAGTCTGATACAAACTTTGTTGCAGAACAAGATACAGTATAAGGTTCATTTGGTAGGTGAACGATGTACGAAGAGAAGGTCGACAGCTGCTTCCTAAGGCCTGATCGTTCCCGATGCAGATATCAAGTCTTGATTGCCTCGCGGAGTGGCCGCACGGTTCTAGGAGCAATGTCACGGATTGCGCGGCCCCTCCTACCGAAGGTTCGAGTCCTCCCTCGGGTATGAGTGTATGTGTTGTTCTTAGCATAAGTTAGTTTAAGTAGTGTGTAAGTCTAGAGACCCATGACCTCAGCAGTTTGATCACTTTGGAATTCATACACATTTGAAGATTTTGAATAAGTCTTGATGATGGTGGTGACAGACATTAACCATTTACTCGGTTGGCTGTGATTTGCTAACGGCATGGGATTATATGTAGCGGTGATTCCAAACAAGACTGATTGAAGGACTGAGGGTACAGTCGGTGCCTGGACTAAAAGCTCGACGGAAAACTTGAACCTTCATTAAGCCACCTTAATTACCAAGGCAACATAGATATACCAGAGAAATTATTTGTAATAATGAGACCCGCCGAAGCTTACAGGTCCGCTGAGGTAGTGGGGCTCGCACTTGCACTTGAATAACTGTGGTTCTGTCGTATGCTGATCTAACCCCTTCCACGTTAGGCTGCGCGCATACCACCGTTGTGAGAGGGGTAGCACGTTTGCTGGGGAACGGCCCATACACCACACGGGGCCTTGATATTTCTGCAAAAACCCAATGTTTTGCCATTATGCAGAAACGCAAGGCTTGGTAAAACCCTTATAAAAGCAGAAGTAAAGCTGAAGATTCTCTCCTCTCTCTCGTGGTGATCTCCAGATGTTTATTTCACCAATGATATTTTGCAATATTTTCACCAGTGTGTTATAATTTTGTTCATGTTTCACTGATTGGTGCATTTATGTATGTCACACACATTGATCTGTGTGGAGCGAGTCTACATATTCTGTACAATCTTAACACACTCTCGACATTAGTGTCAAAGACATGAGAGGTCTGTCAGGTTGAATCCTAACTTCATGTGGACAACGTAGTTCTATGCGTAGATACACTTCGAGTCTTGTAAAGACGTTCGTCCCTTAAATAGCGGAAGCAATCCACGGCCTTACGAAGTTACTCACGAAATTACGCCTGAAGCAAAGCGCCTCTATCACGTCACCCTTTCCTTCTCTGACTGAGTCGTCAGGTCGCACAGGGGCTTTTTGTTCTCTACCAGAAATCAATCAGAAGGCGGGAAGATCTTTACCTCCATATAAGGAAATGTTTAAAGCAACAAACGGGACTCATGAAACGTGTTCCTA
The DNA here is from genome assembly GCF_023897955.1 of Schistocerca gregaria. Classification (NCBI taxonomy): domain Eukaryota; kingdom Metazoa; phylum Arthropoda; class Insecta; order Orthoptera; family Acrididae; genus Schistocerca; species Schistocerca gregaria. The sequence continues at coordinate 407,412,331 of NC_064927.1, read as the reverse complement.
TGTGCCATTGCAAGTGATCGTCCATGCAGCTGGTGCGTGATAACGTCGTAGACTGCTCGCTGAAAGTTCTACGTCATTGAGGTCCATGTAGGCAATTCCAAATTACATCATATTGCGCAACTTTGCATGTTTAATGAAAGCCAAAAGTAGAAGGTCAGGCTAATTTTCCTCAGTTAGAAACCTCGTTTCCTATCTTATGAGATCAGTCTTATTTTGGGATAGGGCTAATTAGTTATAAATGTTACAACTGGGTAACGTATCTTTTGGTAGCCAATAGAGGTGGATTAACGGATGGGTAGTGCTTCGATGTGGATTTAAATAAGGGAATAATTTTACATGCTTTAAGTACAGGGTCAGGGATAGTTATAGTAACTGAAACGAGAACAAGCATCTGTTGATTATTCGTAGCTGCTGTAGCAGCATGAAAGGATTTTTTCTAACTGTAAAGAGATTATCCCACTTGGGAAAGCTATCACTGTACCAGTATTAAGGTAGAACGTATCCCAGAATGTCACATAAGCTTTTATGGTCGTTCGTTTGCCAAGATTCACACCTACAGGCTGGTTCAGATGAAAAACCCAAGTATTTATTATTGTGCAAATGATTTAATTGAGAACTATTATAGACATGTTGTTTTTAACGTAGACCAAGTGAAGTGTAATGTACGCATTCCATGGCTTAGGAAGTGTATGTATACCTCTTGAGAAGAATTTTTCTGGTTGTTAATGAATCCACCGGTACACTGCCATTTTCACCTGTTATCGCTACGTCTGGTGAGTCAGATGGTTGTTCAAGACATTCATATTTCATATCATGTGCAGCTGCTACTGTTGACCGGGCGGCACAGGGATAAGCATTATGGTGTTGTAACAAAACAACTGCAGTCAGAGTCCTTATCGTGTATTACTGATCTGTAATCATTTGAAAACGCTTTAGCGCACTTCCCCACTTGACATTTTCATTTCAGGTTGCTGATAGTGCACGCACGCTTCATCTCCTGCAACAGTTCTGTACAGACATCCATTGCCTTTGACCTGGAGAAGACGTGGAAGTTTCCCGCAGGCATCGACACTTCATTGAATGACGGCACATCGTGGACAATACTGTGCACAGAAGTAGCACTAATATCAAGAATAGTGGCTATTTCATTTACAGTAACAGGCCTATTTTCTTTTACATGCTCTCCTACTGTGTCATTGTTTTAGTTCCTCACTAGACAGTTTATCTGGCTCTAGCACAGACCATCTTCCACAGACGTTCAGACGTGACCCCCCTTTCAAACATTCTGCACCAGGGACACAAACAAATCACCGTACTGTGCTTTCATCCTGTGATGCATTTCTATAGGTTTAACAGCTTCACTAGTCAAAGAGTGTTTTACGGAGCGCTGTGCCAACGTGGTGTAAGTCGACAGTGGGACGGCCGTCTTCTATGTGACACGGCTTCCTTTTCTGTGATGCAACAACGGACCGCCAACTGCTGGTTGTTTGTTGAAACACAAGGTTAACTCCTGCCAGCAACCAGATCCATAGTGAATTCCGAGGAGCGCTGTTACACGTTGTTTGAATCAGCCTCATACATCTGCACTCCGCAGGAGCCACGCACGGAGTTAGTTCCAGCCCTCCCAGCTCGCATCTGCGACGTGGTCGGTGTGCCAAACAGGCCAGGCTGACTGGCTCACGGGATGCGCAGTTAAGGGGCTAGCCCTTTTTGAATGCATGAAAAATACGTGAGTTTCGTGATTTTATTCAAGCTAACTAAAAAGTAATGCTAAATATGATGATACAGTTTTATTCCTTACGCTTTTGTGTTTAAAAAAATTCATTTTTGTGCTTGTATCGGACGCTCCCTGTAGCCGCTGCACCTGGAGGAAAGAAACCTTGCAGCCTGAACATTGATCATTCCTCCAACTAGACCTGTAACGAAATAATTTTATATGTTATTTTAATATTATTGGTTAAAAACTGTCTTGGTAGCAATTTCAGTTTTTTTCTTTTTATTTTCCAACGACGCGTTTCGCCTTATTTAGGAATCTTCAGGTTATCTTTTCTAGAAAGATCTTTTCTAGAAAACGCGTCGTTGGAAAATAAAAAAACTTCAGGTTATATTTTCTAGAAAGATATTTTCTAGAAAAGATCGTTTCTAGAAAAGATAACCTGAAGATGCCTAAATAAGGCGAAACGCGTCGTTGGAAAATAAAGAAAAAACTAAAATTGCAACCAAGACTGTTTTTAACCAATACTGTTAAGCACTGGTTTGCTGTATGCCACATATGGATTGGAAGAATTTCTATGTTATTTTAAATATGTTTTCTATTAATGTAAGGCGAGTTATCTTCCATCAAGGTGATAGGGTCCCACTATTGGTTGCAGAATCTCGGCTCTGTACTGCAGAACAACGAGACTGCTCTCAACAACCACTAGAGGTGTACAGTGGCCGCATGGAATGCTACCCCAGAAACACACTCCACCACCATCTTGTTGCACATGTGGGCACAGCGCTGGAGGCTTTCTGTTTTAGCAGGGTGTCTCTAAACACGCTGTCTCTGATTATCAGGGTACAAACAATCCAACGCCAACCGTGAGACGACCACTGTATATGCTTTCTTGCCCATCTGTAACGTAATCCGTGATGTTGTGGTCTCCGACACCATGGTATTCGAAAATAGAGATTCGCATCGTGCAACCGTCTCCAAATAGTAGCCTGAATTCAGTTCTACAGAACTTAGCCCACCGTTTCCTTGAGTTAAAAGTCGTAGATATCAATCACCGCTGTCGAACGTGGGCGGCTTGTGCGGTGTATGTCCTCAACACCACCTGTCAGTTGGAACCGATTCCTCTTCCGCACCGCATTACTTTCACTCCTGTGCACACGTTGAGAAACTTCTCTGGTTGACAAGTCTTCTGCGCTTGACGTGATGAGACAGATCCGATTACTGGTCGGGATTATCCTTCTTGCCACGATGGACGTTCACTCTGCTGTTCCACAGACGATTCTAATGGGTCCTTGCTAGTGCTATACTTACAACTGAAATACTGCAATCCATTCGAGTGCGGAGCTCTACCCGTGCTTGGCGCTCATGCTAACTGTGTGTGTGTTGACAAACATCAAGGGTGACCTTCCGATTCTTACAGGAACAATCACAATATCAACACACCTGCACGACATACCATAGCGATGCAACAACTTGGCTGATATGTGTGTATAACCACGTAGTCGATCACGACGGATTTGTCGTCTTAAACGTTCTGAGCGCACTCATCACGTTAATTCTGTATGAAAATCCGAGCTTTCGAGAATTTCCAAAAATTGCCTTCGTCAGGAAAGCAACTGATTGTCGATGAAGTAAAGAAATCACAGACATGTAAATGATGAAGTATGAGTAGAAGTTTGAACAAAGCAGTATGAACGAAGGAAAGAAAGTAAACGATAGCATAACAATAAACAGAAAACAAAAACGGAAGAATATGATTTGTAATTTTTATTGGTAAAAAATGGATAATCCAAACAAATCTTTTTTTCCTAATTGCCATGTGCACCAAAGTTACTTTTATTCAGTTACCATTTCTGTGCATGTAAAAATGAAACAAAATTTGAGATGAAGTACCCTTAATCAAAATATTTACATTTTATGTTCCAGGTGCCGACTGTAGAAGTCTCCAGTTTCGTACTTCTGTGGTTCCTTGGTAAGTAAGAACTTACTTATTATGGACTTTCAATGTCTTTTGACGGAATTCTCTGTTGATAGACAAAATATTTATTCTCTTTTCGATTTGATCCCGGTAACAGCGCTGTAACGAATTTTTGCGGCGGCAAATTTTCTTAGCTTTTCAAACTAGCTATTTCATTCAACTTTCTGTATGCTCCACCTACGTACGTGTAGGCTGGCTTAGTACCAGCTGTCGCAGAGAAACCTGAGTTAAAGATATGAACTTTCAGAAAACAGCAACAATGTCTGAGTAAGTATAAGTAAAACGAAATGTCTGTGTGACTAGGCCCTCCCGTCGAGTAGACCGTTCGCCGGCTGCAAATATTTCGATTTGACGCCACTTCGGCGACTTGCGCGTCGATGGGGACAAAAATGATGATGATTAGGACAACACAACACCCAGTCCATAAGCGGAGAAAATCTCCGACCCAGCCGGAAATCTAACCCGGGCCCTTAGGATTGACATTCTGTCGCGCTAACCACTCAGCTACCGGGGACGGGCAATACACGGTACAACAGACGGAATTAAACTCTTTGAAGATAACCATAGCTAACATTCAATGAAATCACATATTGCGAACCGTGCCTGTAATGTGACCTCCTAGCATAAATTCTCAGGTCGATCATAACAAGTTCCAAGCACTTCGTAGAAATTGTACAACAGTGTACACTTTGGTGACAAAAGTCAAGGTTCAGCGATGTCCACATATGCAGATGGCGGTAGTATAGCATACACAAGATATAAAAGAGCAATACATTGGTGGAGCTATCATTTGTACTCATATGATTCCTGTGAAAATGTTTGCAACATGATTACGGAGAAGAGAAATTTGTGACACAACTTGAATAGAAGAAGGGATCGGTTGGTAGGACATATTCTGAGGTATAAAGGGATCACCAATTTAGTAATGTATTGCAGCACGGAGGGTAAAAATCGTAGAGGGAGACCAAGAGATGAATACACTAAACAGATTGAGAAGGATGTAGGTTACAGTAGGTACTGGGAGATGAAGAGGCCTGCACAGGACAGAGTAGCATGGAGAGCTGCATCAAATCAGTCTCTGGACTGAAGACCACAACAACAACATACGAGAAACGACGGGAATTAACAGACTTTGAACGCGGAATGGTAGTTGGAGCTGGACGCATTGGACATTCCATTTCGGAAAGCGTTAGGGAATTCTGTATTCCACTATCCAGGGGCAAGAGTGTGCCGAGAACCACGTTTCTTGCATTACCTTTCACGACAGACAACACAGTGACCGACGGCCTTCACTTAACGACCGAGAGCAGAGCCGATTTTGTAGAGTTGTCACTGGTAACAGACAAGCACTGCATGAAATAACTACGGAATTCAGTGTGGGACCTACGATGAATGTATGTATTAGGACAGTGTGGCGCTAACGGGTTATGACAGCAGACGACCGACCCGACTGCGTTTGCTAACAGCACGACATCACTAGCAGCGCCTTTCCTGGGCTCGTGACAATTGGGTTGGGATCCTAGACGAGTGGAAAACTGGGCTCTGGTCAGATGAGTCCCAATTTCAGTTAGTAAGAGCTGAAGGAAGCGTGGCGCAGACACAACGAAGTCATGGATCCAAGTTGTCAACAAGGCACTGTGCAAGCTGGAGGTCTCGATTCTGAAACATTACGACGAACGTAGTCGTGTGTGTAGGCTCTCAGGACAATGAACATTACCACGTTTTATTACCCATCGTCGTATGTTGCAGACACCTGACATGGTGAAATTTGGTGCCTCAGGCTTCAAGCCACGCTCTCCTTTGGTTCGGATAGTCGGTAATTTGTACAGAAACCGTTACATTTCTGACCTTTTTAGACCTACGGCTGTGTCTAGTCTTTGAGACGCCTGTTACGTTACCCTTCAACGATACACCGTGCGGCTGCATATGACCTGTAATATTCTCATCAGTCTTAATACCAACGGTGTTGGACGCTGATCAGCCACTTCTCAAAAAAATGGTTGAAATGGCTCTAAGCACTATGGGACTTAACATCTGAGGTCATCAGTCCCCTAGACTTAGAACTACTTGAACCTAACTATCCTAAGGACATCACACACATCCATGCGGGAGGCAGGATTCTAACCTGCGACCGTAGCAGCAACGCGGTTCCGGACTGAAGCGCCTAGAACCGCTCGACCACAACGGCCGGCTAAGGCCCTTCTCCATATTTCCCGTCGATTGGAAACGTTCTATCTTGCGTTGCTGAGAGACACCACCACCACCACCACCACCACCACCACCACCACCACCACCACCACCTTCCCCAGCCACTGCAATTCATAATCTCTGGTTTTAAATCAAAATGACGAGGAACAATATCCCTATATTTGTCATCCAACTCATTATGACTTCATGTCAGCCGGATCAGGCAGTTGCTGCTGGCAAACTTGGCAGCTTTGTGTACTGTTGTGCGCACTCTATGTCTGTGTGTCTGTATACGCCAAAATCACCAAAAATTTAACCACGAGTTCTGCCTATTATAATGTGAGGGGTCGGACAGAAATACAGAAACACAGGGAGAAATGCATGCTTAAACTCAACTACAGATGCTGACCAAGCCTGCTGATGGCGTTGTTATATTTGACCACTAACGCCGACTGTGCAATATCCTCGGTACGTCGGAAGCCTCAGTCGTGGTCATAATAGTGTTCTGTCTAGTAGTGAGTGCGTTATGTCGGACCTTAGTGTATTCGAACACGGGCAAATTGTTGGTAGACATATGGTTGGTGCTTCAGTAAACAAGGTTGCGAAAGAGTTTAATTATTCAAGGGGGACCGTATCGAAGTTTTATAGTACATACAGAAAAAGCGGGAAAAGGTCAACCGCTAAGTAAGAGCGCGAACGAAAGTATGTATTGAGTAACCGTGACAGACAGACACTGGAGAGGACTGTGACGGAAAACGGAAGATGTGCAGAACTATAGACCTATATCTATAACGTCGATCAGTTGTGGAATTTTGTAACACGTATTATGTTTGAGTATAATGAGTTTTCTGGAGACTAGAAGTCTACTCTGCAGGAATCAGCTTGGGTTTCGAAAAAGACGATCGTGTGAAACCCAGCTCATGCTATTCGTCCCCGACGCTCAGAGGGCCAAAAGACACCGGTTCCCAGGTAGATGCCGTGTTTCTTGACTTCCACAAGGTGTGTGATACAGTTCCCCACAGTCGCTTAACGAACAAAGTAAGAGGGTATGGACTATCAGACCAACTGTGTGATTGGATTGAAGAGTTCCAAAATAACAGAACGCAGCATGTCATTCTCAATGGACAGAAGTCTTCCGAAGTAAGAGGGATTTCGGGTGTGCCGCACGGGAGTGTCGTGGGACCGTTGCTATTCACGGTGTATGTAAATGACCTTGTGCATAACATTGGAAGTTCACGGAGGCTTTTTGCAGATGATATTGTAGTATATCGAGAGGTCGTAACAATGGAAAATTGTACGGAAATGCAGGAGGATCTGCAACGAATTGACGCATGGTGCAGGGAATGGCAATTGAATCGCAATGTAGACAAGTGTAATGTGCTGCGAATACATAGAAAGAAATATCCTTTATCATTTAGGTACAATATAGCAGGTCAGCAACTTGAAGCAGTTAAATCCACAAATTATCTGGGAGTAGGCATTAGGAGTGATTTAAAATGGAACAACCATATAAAATTAATCGTCGGTAAAGGTGATGCCAGACTGAGATTCATTGGAACAATCCTAAGGAAATGCAGTCAAAAAACAAAGTAACTAGGTTACAGTATACCTGTTCGCCCACTGCTTGAATATTGCTCACCGGTGTGGCTTCCGTACCAGATAGGGTTGATACAGGGTGTTTCAAAAATGACCGGTATATTTGAAACGGCAATAAAAACTAAACGAGAAGCGATATAAATACACCGTTTGTTGCAATATGCTTGGGACAACAGTACATTTTCAGGCGGACAAACTTTAGAAATTACAGTAGTTACAATTTTCAACAACAGATGGCGCTGCAAGTGATGTGAAAGATATAGAAGACAACGCAGTCTGTGGGTGCGCCATTCTGTACGTCGTCTTTCTGCTGTAAGCGTGTGCTGTGCACAACGTGCAAGTGTGCTGTGGACAACATGGTTTATTCCTTAGAACAGATGATTTTTCTGGTGTTGGAATTCCACTGCCTAGAACACAGTGTTGTGCAACAAGACGAAGTTTTCAACGGAGGTTTAATGTAACCAAAGGACCGAAAAGCGATACAATAGAGGATCTGTTTGAAAAATTTCAACGGACTGGGAACGTGACGGATGAACGTGCTGGAAAGGTAGGGCGCCCGCGTACGGCAACCACAGAGGGCAACGCGCAGCTAGTGCAGCAGGTGATCCAACAGCGGCCTCGGGTTTCCGTTCGCCGTGTTGCAGCTGCGGTCCAAATGACGCCAACGTCCACGTATCGTCTCATGCGCCAGAATTTACACCTCTATCCATATAAAATTCAAATGCGGCAACCCCTCAGCGCCGCTACCATTGCTGCACGAGACACATTCACTAACGATATAGTGCACAGGATTGATGACGGCGATATGCATGTGGGCAGCATTTGGTTTACTGACGAAGCTTATTTTTACCTGGACGGCTTCGTCAATAAATAGAACTGGCGCATATGGGGAACCGAAAAGCCCCATGTTGCAGTCCCATCGTCCCTGCATCCTCAAAAAATACTGGTCTGGACCGCCATTTCTTCCAAAGGAATCATTGGCCCATTTTCAGATCCGAAACGATTACTGCATCACGCTATCTGGACATTCTTCGTGAATTTGTGGCGGTACAAACTGCCTTAGACGACACTGCGAACACCTCGTGGTTTATGCAAGATGGTGCCCGGCCACATCGCAAGGCCGACGTCTTTAATTTCCTGAATGAATATTTCGATGATCGTGTGATTGCTTTGGGCTATCCGAAACATACAGGAGGCGGCGTGGATTGGCCTCCCTATTCGCCAGACATGAACCCCTGTGACTTCTTTCTGTGGGGACACTTGAAAGACCAGGTGTACCGCCAGAATCCAGAAACAATTGAACAGCTGAAGCAGTACATCTCATCTGCATGTGAAGCCATTCCGCCAGACACGTTGTCAAAGGTTTCGGGTAATTTCATTCAGAGACTACGCCATATTATTGCTACGCATGGTGGATATGTGGAAAATATCGTACTATAGAGTTTCCCAGACCGCAGCGCCATCTGTTGTTGACAATTGTAACTACTGTAATTTCGAAAGTTTGTCTGCCTGAAAATGTACTGTTGTCCCAAGAATATTGCAACAAACGGTGTATTTCTATCGCTGCTCGTTTAGTTTGTATTGCCGTTTCAAATATACCGGTCATTTTTGAAACACCCTGTAGAAGAGATAGTGAAGATCCAACGGAGAGCAGCGCGCTTCGTTACAGGATCACTTAGTAATCGCGAAAGCGTTACAGAGATGATAGGTAAACCCCAGGGGAAGACTCTGCAGGAGAGGCGCTCAGTAGCTCGATACGGGCTTTTCTTGAAGTTTCCAGAACATACCTTCACCGAAGAGTCAAGCAGTATATTGCTTCCTCCTACGTATATCTCGCGAAGAGACCAGAGGATAAAGTCAGGGAGATTAGAGCCCACACAGAGGCATACCGACAAACTTTCTTTCCACGAACAATACGAGACTGGAATAGCAGGAAGAACCACTAGTTGTACACCGTCGAGTGGCTTGCGGAGTATGGATGTAGATGTAGATCATAATTTGAAGAGACACATTGTGGTATTCCACGAGCCCCATGGTTACACTGAAAGGTCGAATTAGTGCCAAGGATTAAGTGACCATATTGGTTGATAAACTCAGTCCCACACCACCGTATTTGTTCCCCGATGCTGATGCTGTGTTCCAAGACGACAGGGCGCTTGGTCATATAGCGCCCGTCGTCCAGCACTGGTGTTTTTTAGCACAGCGATGAGTTGTCGCGTCTCACCTGCACACCACAGTCACCAGATTTCAATGGTTATCTGAGGTTATCAGTCCCCTAGAACTACTTAAACCTAACTAACCTAAGGACATCACACACATCCATGCCCGAGGCAGGTTTCGAACCTTCGAACGTAGCGGTCGCGCGGTTCCAGATTGAAGCGCCTAGAGCCGCTAGGCCACATCGGCCGGGCCAGATTTCAATACTAAACTGATTTTGTGGTCTGTTTTGTAGAGACGAGTGTGTGATCTGTGTCCACCACCATCATCGTTATCTGAACTCGCCACTATTTTGCAGAAAGTAAGGTAGAAGATACGCTTGGAAACCATGCAAGCCCTGTACTGACCCAAAAAGCCTGGAAGTTGTTTTCTTTTTCCACGGTTTTCCTACACTATATTGGACATGGTAATGTATTTTCGATGTTTACATATTTTTTGTGGACCTGCTGTGTGTGAAAACTGTGTACAATTTACATTGTATACCCAAAGGAACTGGAACACCTGCGTGATATCGTGTAGGGCCCCCGTAAGCACGCAGAAGTGCCGCAGCTTGAAGTGACATGGACTCGATTAATGTCTGAAGTAGACCTGGAGGGAACTGAGACCATGAATCCTGCAGGGCGGTCCATAAATCCGTAAGGGTACGAGGGAGTGGAGATCTCTTCTGAACAACTCGTTGCAAGGCATCCCACATATGCTCAATAATGTTGAAGTCTGGGGAGTTTGGTGGCCAGCGGAAGTGTTTAAACTCAGAAGAGTGTTCCTGGAGACACTCTGTAGCAATTCTAAACGTATTGGGTGTCGCATTGTCCTTCTGGTATTGCTCAAGTCCGTCGGAATGCACAATGGACATGAACGGTTGCAGGTTATCAGACAGGATGCTTTCGCACGTGTCTCCTGTGAGAGTCGTATCTAGACGTACCCTGTATAAGGGGTCCCATATCACTGCAACTGCACGCGCCACACACCATTACACGACCTCCACCAGCTTTAACAGTCCCCTGCTCAGATAGATTTATGAGATTATCGCCATACCCCTACACGTCCATCCGCTCGATATCATTTGAAACGAGATTCGTCCGAGCAGGCAACGTGTTTCCAGTCATCAACAGTCCAATGTCGGTGTTGACAGGCCCAGGCGAGGCGTAAAGCTTTGTGTCGTGCAGTCATCAGGGGTACAAGAGTGGGCCTTCGGCTCCGAAAGCCCATATATAGAAAGCCCATATATAGAATGGTTCCCACAGTGACACTGGTAGATGATGGTTCAAGTGGCTCTGACCGCTATGGGACTTAACTTCTGAGGTCATCAGTCCCGTAGAACTTAGAACTACTTAAACCTAACTAACCTAAGGACATCACACACAGCCATGCCCGAGGCAGGTTTCGAACCTGTGACCGTGGCGGTCGGGCGGTTACAGACTGAAGCGCCTACAACCGCTCGGCCACACCGGCCAGCACTTGTTGATGACCCAGCATTGAAATCTGCAGCAATTTCCTGAAGAATTGCATTTCTGTCACGTTGAACGATTCGCTTCAGTCGTCGTTGGTCCCCTTCTTGCAGGATCTTTTATCTGCCGCAGCGATGTCGGAGATTTGGTGTTTCGCCGGATTCCTGAAATTCACGGTACACTTGTAAAATGGTCGTACGTGAAAGTCCCCACTTCATTGCTACCTCGGACATGCAGTGTCCCATCGCTCGTGCGCCGACTTTAACATCACGTTCAAACTCAATTAAATCTTGATAACCTACCATTGTAGGAGCAGTAACCGATCTAACAACTGCGCTAGACATTTGTTCTCTTATATAGGCGTTGCCAACCGCAGCGCCGTATTCTGCCTGTTTACATACCTTCATATTTGAATATCCCATGCCTATACCAGTTTCTTTGGCGTTTGATAGTTGTTACTTGCAATCATTCCTTATGTTGCCGTTTTAACGACTAGCGGTGCAAGTAGACTCTTGTCCACGTAAAAGCAATACTAATCATGCATGCAATCCCAGGTGTACATAACATGTAAGAATAAATTAATAAAGTAACACAAAATTTTTATGTGACTTTAAATGCGTGAGGTACGAAATTAGTGAGTAGCAAAGTTCGCATAAACTGTAATTTTGTTTATTTAGCGAGATAGTAATGTAATCGTGCTAGTTGTTTTTTTCCATCTTCTGTATTAGTGGATTATTGACTCTCATTAATGTTGTTTGTACCAGACGCGTCCTTGACTGCAGCGGCTAGAAAAGATTCTCCTTTGAATTGATTCCTCGTTGCGCGAAGATGAAAAACAGCTATTGAGAGTGTTCAGTTAGTTTACTGAGTTGAGAGGCTGTTATAACGCGCCGTTCTGCCTTTGAAACGCTGTTGATATAAATCTCCGGTGATTTTGAAGTGAACTGTTTTTCTAGTTCTCCACCTGAAACTTCGTCTCACTCCGTCTTTTCCGCTCTACTTGTTTTCTCTAATTTTGAAGGGTCATTAATAAATCACTGATGAACAACAAGAAAGAGTGGACTTGTTGGTAAAAGACTGAACCCTAACAGCTTTTAGTCTTTCATCCGTTTTATTTTTCGAGGCGGAAATGTGATTCGATATGCACTTGCACCCTTCTCTGTTTTATGCGTGTCAGTTTATCTATGGATACCGCTTAAATTCAACGCCGTTTATAATTTGTTTTACTTGCTGTAAGATCGCCTGCATTTATAATTTCTTTCCTGTGCTTCATCTATACGATGAGAGATTAAAATATAAATGACCCAAATTGGTCGCTTGAAGCTTTTCTGGACAAAATCCGAAGTTAGCGACATTCTAGTATTGGTGATATGAGTAAATGTCGATACCATGCCTTCGACAATTAAATAGTATGTACGAAATAATAGAGTATCGATATCTTATGTATGAAGGGCGTGCAGAAAAAGAATACTCTTTCTTTACTAGTTCAAATGGTTCAAATTGCTCTGAGCACTATGGGACTTAACTTTTGAGGTCATCAGTCCTCTAGAACTTAGACCTACTTAAACCTAACTAACCTAAGGACATCGCACACATCCATGCCCGAGGCAGGATTCTAAACTGCGACCGTAGCGGTCGCGCGGTTCCAGACCGTAGCGGCTAGAACCGGTCGGCCACTCCGGTCGGCTCTTTACTAGTTTAATAACACTTAACTACATATGTTATCTATGTAATATACGGATGGTTATAATTAAACGTTTCATTTTTGACACGTTATAACACGGAAACTAATTACCGTACGAGGACCAAACTTTGTAGCAATAATGTCAAGGACATGGGGAAGAGAAATAATGCAGAATCAATTAAACTGAAACACTTGTAATGTGGTGCTACGGTACATCATACCATTACATACCGGTACCATTACTGCTACAAAAGGCGCTCAGTATGGGGCCCATAGTGTCAAGAATTGTCCGAAAGCGTGAGGATTGCATTCTGCACGGCAGAACGAAGCATGTCCAAAGGTGTTCTGGCTACTTCTCTTTATATGCTGCGCATCAGATCAGCACAAGTGTGAATATTCCGCTGGTAAACTCTGTCCTTCATGTATCCCCACAGCCAGAAGTCACAGGGGGTGAGATTTGGTGATGGTGCTGGCCAAACATTTGGAAACGATAGGCTGATAATTCGATCGTTTCCCCATGTGTTTCGGAGAATCAGATGAACTTCACGAGCGATGTGCTGTGGCGTCCCATCTTGCATGAAAACCGTTGAGTTCAGAACGTCTATCTCCTTTACGGCGGGTTTAACAGGATAGCAAAGCATATCGCAATAACGCTGGCCAGTCACACTGCACGCCTTTGGTCCTTGAGCGCCAACCTGTTCAAAAGAGACTGGGCCAGTGATGAACATAGCCGTGAAGCCACACCATACGGTGACTCGTTTGACATACAGAGGAACTTCATGCACAGTGACTGGAAATGATCTCCTCACCCGGCAATTTTGTTTGTTCACATCATCGGGCAGAGAAAAATGTGCTTAGTCTGTCCATAGGATAGTCCAGGGCCAAACCTCGTCAACTTCAATCTTGTGAGAAAGTGGAGTGCGATGTTAACACGCATTTGACAGTGGTTGAAAGCACCTTCTGTACAGTGGACCACGGGATGTTCAACTGTCGTGACACAGCACGCGCACTGCATGGCGATCGGGAATTGCGCGCAACATTGTCTGTCATAGCAACAGCGACTTCATCAACCACCTGTGGTGCAACCAGTCGCCGGCCTCTTCCCGAGCGATGCCCAGTTGTCCAGTTGATTCGAACTTCATCATGCTCCGCACAGCACGTGGAGAAAGAGGACCCTTCCATAACCCTTTCAGCCGGCGATATTCTCGAAGTGGAGCTGCAGCATTACTGTTGTTTCCATAATAGAGATTCACCAATTATGCCCGCTCTATTTGTCCAATCTCATGTTGACACGTCAACAAGTGTACTGCGACTGGTCAGGTGTGCGAGACTATTAATCACGATGACTGATCGCGGTACGTGATGGTCTCAGTTGGGACTGGACGGTGACGCTGTGACGTATGGAAATCATGATGCACCTCATACTCTGGACATTACAGCTACCAAATTTGGTACTTGTACAGTAATTAGTTTCTGTGTTATAAACTGTAAAATAGGGAACGTTTAATTATAACCATCCGGTACATGAGCATAAGGAGACTAATAAACACTGCTTCCCATGCGAAGTCTACACACGTCGTCGTATCTCAGCAACATACTACAACAATTTTGTGTATGTTACCTTGGAAATAAGTGTTTTTATCTTAAAGAAAAAATTATAATCATGCACTCTGTTTATGCCAAATATTTACAGCATAAAATCTGAAGCAAGATCTATATTTTTATTTGTGATTGGATGTTTGTATTTGATTTTATACCCCCGCTGAGTCATGTGAGGATATCATAATTTCCGTATTCCGCTTTGTATTCTAATACAGTCATTTTGTGTTAAAGAAAAGCTTAAATATACAAAAAAGCAATAAATACTTTGATATACTGTCGGTATTGATAAGTTTGTTCTGTCTTTATCAAAGTATTTATAATATTAGTCATCGATATCGACACCAAATAACATATCGATTATTGTAGGTGAACTTCCCTATCAGAAGTCACTACTGGATTAGTGAATGTACAGGATAAATTTCTATATTCGGCCCGCCGAAACGTTTCTCACTGATTGATCGTGCAGGAGTACCTAGTGAGATTTGCAACTAAATTGGAAAACGGAAATAGTTCTGTGATTAGATTATCAAAAAGAGCGGTGGAACAAAATGGTTCAATGGCTCTGAGCACTATACGACTTAACTTCTGAGGTCATCAGTCGCCTAGAACTTAGAAATAATTAAACCTAACTAACCTAAGGACATCACACACATCCATGCCCGAGGCAGGATTCGAACCTGCGACTGTAGTGGACTCTCGGCTCCAGACTGTAGCGCCTAGAACCGCACGGCCACTCCGACCGGCAGCGGTTGAACAGCTACTACTTATTTATCCCACGGAACATGGTCATAACGATTCTACGAAGGCTGTAACATGTCTGAGAAAAAATTAACTTATTACAGTAGTCACTTACACGAGAGGGGGAATCCAAGGAAAATTGTTCGCAGAATATTAGACAAGAACGCAGTCTGCAAACCAGAGGTGCTGGTGCAACCTATGTTACACAGTGCAGAGTCTACATCTAATTGCGATCTAGTTTAGGGGCTATCATTGATTCGTGGTTTTGGTTGTGACTCAAAAAGAGCTGACGGATACAGTTATAAAGCTATTTGACAACCTGTCCATGGAAAGAAAATGTCTCTTAGATAGCAGATGTATTTTCAAATTTAGTTTAAATTTGCTTATCTTTGACATTTGCTTCTATACCACAGAGGAGTTCTCGAATAGAAATAATGAAATATTGTGAATATGGTCTATGGACCAGGTAACTAAAAACCTGATAAACTAGTCGCAGTGTATGATGGCCGCCCTTACGGTCTTTACACTAACAATGAAAGAAAAACATTTTTCCTGTGAAAATCGATTTACTGTTTCTCAAAATACTTACCTTTATATTTTATTCACTTTTTCATGAGTTCGAATCATTTATAGACACATTTCTTTCCATTGAGATGTTGGCGCCTCAAAAAAACGGATTTGGAAAGATTAAACAGCTTCTTCCGGAGGTGGAAATGGTCATCGACGCGTTTATTGCCTGACATGAGCGAACAGAAAGAAACTCTTTGGATGATGCTTTGGGTGAATACCGGCAACGAGACTGTTTTCGAGGTTTTCTTCCATCAAATCATGTATTGTACTACATACTGTGTGATACATGAGTATATTACGATGAAGAATAATGCAACCTTTTTGGCTGCTTTTCCTGTCTCCGTCGATGACACGTGGCAGGCAATCTGTTGTGTACCATTCAGCATGAACTGTTCTTTTATCCTCTAAAGCAATCCTCACGACATATCGAGCGTAACCAAAGAAATAAGTGATCAATTTCTTGGACTCTCTTTGCAAACCTTTTATGTTGGTTTCGAGTCATCTTGTAATACCCAAACAGTTGATTGCAGCTGTGTTCCGTGTCATACGAATGTATAGAATTTTCTTCTCCTGCTGTAATGATATTACCTATTTTTCCTTTTCTCGGATAGCTTTCGGGATTAGTGTTTTGCACAGATTGGCATGAGGCTTTTTTTTGCATCGTTCAGACTATGCTGGATTCACGAGGAAAGGCCTCTGTCACAGCTATACGTTTTCGCAAACATTTTAATCGGCATGTCAAGGGTGCCTGTTTCTGAGTGTGAGTTATCTATCGATTCTGTTCATACATGTGGCACAGAGCATTGATCTTTCTTGTAACAGCAACCGATTTTGCAGAACCACGACACCGACAAAATTCTGAAAGTCAATTGTAAACGATCTTTTACGACGGTTGAAACCTGTTCTTTAAAAGTCGTTTTTCAAATCATTTATATTTAGGCGAGTTATCAATCGCTAAAGTAGAGAAAAGACATTGTTTCTGCGGGTCATCGACTGCTAAGCATGCTACAGCCCTTGGCTACGGTGTGACGGAATATATGCACTTGATACCTGTGGAGTAACAGCTGATTGAGCATTTATGTGTCAGTGAAGCAGAGTTTTGAAGCTTCATGCCCAAGTAGTTGGGCAATGTATGCTTCAGCTCTGAAAAGACCCATTGTTCTCCAAATGCAAACAATGACATCACTTGGCCTGAGCCCCAAACCATGCATGTGTGCTCTTCCTAATCTAAAAACTGACACTGTTGTTATCTTTATGTAAGTGTAGTTTATGATCCTAATGTATTAAATTGTACTCTTTTAAATTGGGCATTTCCCCTCCCATTCCCCACCGCTCCCCTGCCCCTCTCCATTCCTATTTTCCTTTTGGTTCTTGACAGACATACATTTTGAATGCAGTGAGTACTAAGAGCGGTGTAAGCAACTGAACAGGAGAACGCGTGGATAGGGTGTTGTCTCTCTTGAAAAGAGGTAAATTATAGCACGCAGTGCAGTGCTTTCTTTTTTTGCCTTATTATGTCGCAACAGCATTATCATGGGCAGCTACGCCGATACAAACACAACGGAGCGTTCGTTCCAGGTAAGAGATTGCTGGGGCCAATTACAGAACTAATTTGGAAGGAGATTTCCTTGTTTCGTGCAGTGAAATAAGTTAAACGTGTCCACACTCCCAACACGTAGATATAGTCACTGTGAGTGAGCATTTCAGCGACAAGGTTAGTTTCACTAAATACTATTAACTATCGAAGTTTCGAATTTCCGAATTAAATAATTTTAATTTTATGAGATAAATTCTGCAATTTCACATCATTCAATATTGGTGCAGATTATTAAACCCTCGTTTATCAATTACTGAGTACTGGTATAAGATTTTCACTCTGCTGCGTAGTGTGCGCTCATATGAAACTTCCTGGTAGGTTAAAACTGTGTGCCGGACCGAGACTCGAACTCGGGACCTTTGCCTTTCGTGGGCAAATGCTCTACCATCCGAGCTACCCAAGCACGACTCACGACCCGTCCTCACAGCTTCAATTCGGCCAATATCTCGTCTCTTATCTTCCAAACTTCACAGAAGCTCTCCTGCGAGCCTTGCAGAACTAGCACTTCTGGAAGAAAGGATATTTCGGGGACTTGGCTTAGTCACAACATGAGGGATGTTTCCAGAATGAGATTTTCACTCTTCAGCAGAGAGTGCGCTGATATGAAACTCCCTGACAGACTAAAGCTGTGTGCTTGGGTAGCGCAGATACTACAGCACTTGCCCGCGATAGGCAAAGGTCCCGAATTCGAGTCTCAGTCCGGTACACACCTTTAATCTGCCAGGAAGTTTCAGTTACTGAGTACTTTTGCAGGTGGGTCTGGGATATTTAGCGAACTGTATCACCGGTAAAGAAAGAAAAAAACAAAGGAATAGCCACACAGGTCTGTTTGATCAGAGCGAGAGTATCACAGACACACTTAACGAAATCCTTGATCTGCATTGGGAACGTTACAAGACAGAGGAAGTGAATCGTGCACAGCATACTCACCAAAGTCCGACAACCCCTGTTCTCAAATGAGTCAAGAAGCATACTACATGGTCCAAGCACAGTAAGGTGATCACCACCTATATTCGACGCCAGCATGCAATAATCACTCACAGTCTACAGGTGGTACCTCTAGCAGTGGAGAGTATATAAAGCGTGTCGGGGAGGGGGGGAGGATGCGGAAAAAAAGTTCACTCATTGTAATGCGGAAATGGAGCGATTTATTTGTGGTCCGAAAGGGGCACGATCATTGGCTTTTGGGCTAAGACTGGAAGCATTCCGAGACCGCTAAGTTCGTAAACGGTTCACCCGGCACCGTAGTAACAGTGGTGAACCACGGGCCATAGATGACAGGGGTGAACGTCGGCTGCAGTAATGTGTACGTGGGATTAGACGAAGGCCGGCCGGGTGGCCGAGCGGTTCTAGGCACTTCAGTCTGGAACCGCGCGAGCGCTACGGTCGCAGGTTCGAATACTGCCTCGGGCGTGGATGTGTGTGATGTCCTTAGGTTAGTTAGGTTTAAGTAGTTCTCAGTTTAGGGGACTGATGACCTCAGAAATCCCATAGTGCTCATAGCCATTTGAACTATTTTTGATTAGACGAACATCTGCTGAGCAACTGGCCGTCCAGATAAACGAGGGGCTACCAACAGTGACTTGGTTTATGCTCCCACACTGACTGCTGTTCATTGGTGACGAAGACAGAAATTTCTACGTCAGTACCACGAGAGGAGGTCAACTGAGTGGCGACAGGTGGTCTTTTCAGATGACAGACGGCTGTTGGCGTGTGTGGCGTGAAACGTCTGAAAGCAACCACACTGCAACAATCGTCGGGAGAGTCCAGGCCGGAAGAGAGAGCGTTATCGTGTGGAGAATTTTTTCGTGTTATCCTCCGGGTGGCCTCGTCATTCTGGAAGGGGAGTGAGGTGGACTCATCCTTGTGCTCTTTGAATCACACAATACATTGCGAGGTGAGTGACACGTTGCATTGTCCTGCTGGAAGGTCCTATCGTGCTTAGGAATATGTATCTATTTTTCAGGACCATGACCACCCCTACATACAGTTTGTTTTTCCTCGTCATAATGACATCTACCAGCAGGATAAAGCAACGTTTCCCAAAGCTAGCAGTGTAGAACTGTTGATATTTTTAAAAATATCGGTAATCCTGTACATCGATATTTAAAAAAAGTTATCGTCGACTGTCGATATATTGAAAGAAAGGAACGATGCATCGACGGAAGAAATATCGATATACGTGCCCATAAAAATATCGGCTGCAGATTGTAAATTTACCGCCGGTGTTAGATCAGTATATTTTTGTGTTGATTTATTATTAGATATTGTGTACATCAACAAGCTAGCACTCTACCTATCCCCCTTAGATCAAGAATTAAAATGAAAACGACGCACGTTCACGCTTGGCGATAACCGCTTGGCATAACAATTGTAACTGGATGAGAGTGGCACAATAAAAGGTGCTCGGTGAGTCTGTCGTTCGGATTCGCCAGATATCATATTTGTCCAGAACACTGCAGATTGAGTTCCCTGTCTTTTCGTTTGTGCCAATGCCAGCGACTTAGTAGTTGTAGTGTCAAAACTGCGTGGTGAAGCTAAACGTTGCAGTTGATATTGGTAGAGCCGTGTGCCGCTTATGTCAGCAGTGGCCCTCACACGATTCCTCCCACTGCAAAAAAAAAAAAAAAAAAAAAAAAAAAAAAAAAAAAAAAAAAAAAATCATTTAGATTTCTGTTCATCATTTTCAGCAAATATCTTTGAAGAACGCCGACGTGAAGAAATAGTACACTAGTTGCGTTAAATCTTTTTTTTTGTTCTATGTGCATGCTGTTTCTTCACATCGGAAATTTTGTTATTCCATTCACACCGCCATCCCCCAGAGCAACTGGACTTCTTCTTTTGCGCCACAAGTACTTGCGTCACACAGTCACAGAGAAACATTGGACGTAGACTCCTTCACACAGTCAAAGTAAAGCTACGTTCTACTACAGTCAAAGAACAACTTCAAATATTTATCGGAAATTGTGAAAAAAATTTAAAATAAAAGTATCAGCACTCGACATTGCCATCCTAATATAGGTAACAGATACATCGGAGCAAAACATATCGACGATACAGATCGATATATTTTGGAGAAAATGTCTGTTTATCGTTATATCGATATTTTATCAACAGCTAGACCGCAGTGTACATACGTGGTTCAAATAGCCAAAAAAAAAAAAGGTTCAAATGACTCTGAGCACTATGCGACTTAACTTCTGAGGTCATCAGTCGTCTAAAACTTAGAACCACTTAAACCTAACCAACCTAAGGACATCACACACATCTGTGCCAGAGGCAGGATTCGAACCTGCGACCGTAGCGGTCGCCTGGCTCCAGACTGTAGCGCCTAGAACCGCACGGCCACTCCGGCTGGCTTCAAACAGCACCAGGATGAGTGTACCATACTGCCTGGCCGCTAAACTTCCTAGGTTAAAACTCATTGGAGAACCTGTGGGATCACCTCGATCGGACAGTATGAGCCGTGGATGCTCAAACGAGAAAATGAGCGCAGCTCGCCACGGGACTGGAGTCGGCATGGCTCTTCATATCCGTCGATACTTTGCAGAACGTCATTGGCTCTCTTCCTGTACGTCTCTCAGCTGTCGACACTGCAAAAGATGGCTATTCAGGCTTTTGAAAGATGCTCACACTAATGTGACTGGACATTGTAGTACTGTCGGTGTCTACTCCGACTAATGATTACGATAGCAATTCGGTCGCATACGGACGGGTGCGGACAGGCTTCCCACGAATGATATGTGAATGGTTTAGTACCCGAATGTCATTCGGATTCACTGCCCAGCCCGAGAATCGATGTGGAGGAAGCAGCTTGCCTCCACGTGAAGCACCGCCGCAGCCTCAGGCACGTCTCATGGTGCCGTCCACTGCTGCGAGAATGTCGGTAAATACCGCACCCCATATTGGCCAGTTACTCTCGCAAGTTCCTTGAAGCCTTAAAAATGTGCTATCGATTATTACAGTGTTTAACCTTACCTGTATTACGTTTTGATTCGGATTGCTCCCTGCCCTCTTTGTATGCACTTGGAATGACCTTACCTACGCTTTCGAATTAGTTTTTGGCTAGCCGTTTCTCCTCTTGGGAGGTGATCACGAATGGCTTCCTGGCAGATTAAAAGCGTGTGCCAGACTGAGACTCGAACTCGGGACCTTTGCTTTTCTCGGGCAAAAGAGCACTTGCCCGCGAAAGGCAAACGTCCCGACTTCGAGTCTCGGTACAGCAGACACTTTTAATCTGCCAGCAAGATTCATATCATCTCACACTCCGCTGCAAAGTGCAAAACTCATTCAAGAATGCAAAACGGGCCTAACCTTAAATCTACAGTATACATGCAGCATTGTATTACACGGAGATGACAAAAGTCATAGGACAGCGAAGTTCACAAAAACAGGTTTCGGTAGTTTCGTGTATACAAGGCATAAAAAAAAAATGGTTCAAATGGCTCTGAGCACTATGAGACTTAACATCTATGGTCATCAGTACCCTAGAACTTAGAATTATTTAAACCGAACTAACCTAAGGACATCACACAACACCCAGCCATCACGAGGCAGAGAAAATCCCTTACCCCGCCGGGAATCGAACCCGGAAACCCGGGCGCGCGAAGCGAGAACTCTACCGCACGACCACGAACTGTGGACGTAAAAGGCATAAAAGGACAGTGCATTGGCGGCTCTGTCATTTGTACTCAGGTGATTCGTATGGAAAGGTTTCCAGCGTAATTATGGCCGCACGGCGGTAGTTAACGCGGAACGGTAATTAAAGCTACACGCACGGGACATTACATTTCGAAAATCATTAGGGAATTCCATATTCCCCGATTCAAAGTGTTTAGAATGAGCCGAGATATCACATTTCAGGCATTATCCCTCACCATGGACAACGCAGTCGCCGACGGCCTTCACTTAAAGACCGAGACCTACGGCGTTTGAGTACAGGTATCGGTGCTAACAAAGAAGCAACACTACTTGAAATAGCCGCAGAAATCAATGTGGGACGTGCGATGAACGTATCTTTGCGACAGGTCGGCGAAATTTGGCGTTATGGGTTACGGCTGTGGGTGACCGATGCGAGTGCCTTTACTAAAGCACGACATCGCCTACAGCGCCTGACCATACCGGTTGGACCCTAAACCCGTGGACTAGCCGGATGAGTTCCGATTTCAGCTGGTAAGATCTCTCGGTAGAGTTCTAGTGTGGCGCAGGCCACACGAAGCCGTGGACCCAAGTTGTCAGTGAGCCAAAAATGGCTCTGAGCACTGTGGGACTTAACAACTACAGTCATCACTCCCCTAGAACTTAGAACTACTTAAACCTAACTAACCCAAGGACAGTACACAACACCCAGTCATCACGAGGCAGGGAAAATCCCTGACCCCGTCGGGAATCGAACCCGAGACCTCGGGTGAGGGAAGCGAGAACGCTACCGCACGACCATGAGCTGCGGACTGTGAGCCACTGTGCAACCTGATGGTGACTCCACAATAGTATAGGCTTGTTTACAAGGAATGGACTAGGTGCTCTGGACGCTGGGCTACTTGGAGACCATCTGCAGCCATTTAGAGACGCAATGTTCCCAAACAACGATGGAATTTTTATGTATGGCAGTGGGCCACGTCACCGGCTCACAATATTGTTCGCGATTGGTTTGAAGAACATTCTGGACAGGACGATCGAGTGATTTGGGCACTCAGATCGCTCGACATGAATCCCTCGATCATTTATGGGACATAATCGACATGTCTGTTCGTGGACCAAATACTTCACTGGCAACACTTTCGTAATTATGGACGCCTATGCAGGCAGCACGGCTTAAAATTTTTGCAGTGGACTTCCAGCGACTTGTTGAGTCCACGCCCCGTAGAGTTTCTGAATTGCGCATTGAAAAAGAAAAATCAACGCGATATTTGGAACGGTGGGAGCGGGAGGAGAGTGGTAAGGCGCCAAGCCACTTTACAAACATACCTTAAAAACAGATTTATTATTAGTCTCTTCAGAATTTAAACACTTGAACAAAGATTGTCAGTTCAGAAAATCTCTGATAACCAGCAGTCAAGATCATTATTAATTTTACAAATCTGATTATTGATAGTAAAATAATATTGGCAATAATAGTTATGTATAAATAATTTCAAGAATCTACATGTACGACCTTTCTTCGTAAAACAATTACATCTTGATAAGGTGTTACAGCAATCGATCACCTTCTGGGATTGTCTCCTCAAAGAGGCAGTGGAGATCCGGCTGCATGACGAGCTAATAAATAAAGACAGCGGTTTCCATTTAAGCAAAGCCTGGGGTCCAGCTTTGAGTATGACTAAAACTCAACTACAGTCTACACGGAAACACGCTTCGTCAGGACACCTGAAGAAGAAGAAGAAGAAGAAGAAGAAGAAGCATTGTCTCCACGACGGCAGAGTACCACAAGCAGCTGTAGCCGCGGAAGGACTGCGGCCCATGATCTGTCGCTTCCCCCACCACCCAGCGCCGCCCTTCCCCCACCACCAGCCGCGGACCGCTCGGAAGCGCCCAGATGGAGGGTGCGGGAGAAGGGTGCAGATTATATAAAGTCGGCTTCCATCAGAGATCAATCAGCCGCAGATGCTCACACTTTGACTCTGCAGCGGATACAGGACCGCGCCCTGAAGACTGCCATGCATCTTCCGAGGCGCTTCTCGACGCGCCAACTGCACGAGGACTCCGGGATCCTGCCTCTCCGAGATAGCATTCGTGCCATCGCCAAGAAGTTCTACGAGAAAGCAGGCTACTCCCGCACCCGACTCATCAGAGGACGGGGCCAACAATCTCATCACAGGCCAACCACTCGTTGGTCTGACCTGCCGAGGGTTTGCGTTTTACTAATCCTCCATCAGAGTGTGTCTTTCTCTACTTCAGTCTCCACCAGCAAGGACAAGTCAACGAGAATGATAATATCTATTCTCTACCCCTAAGAACCGCAGGAATGACAAATTTTTGTCCAAACTGCAGCATCTCGAGCTAAGAATAGGCTCGACTTTTCAGCGTTAGCGTCAGAGATCAATCAGACACCAAGAACGCCTGAAGATGGCAAGAAGTCGGCTTGCCGAAATATCGCGCCTTTTGGACGATGCTACCCGGCTGAATACCCGAGAAATTTTCGAGATTTCTGTACGCTGGGAAAACATCAGGTCACAAGTAATTACATCTCATAATTTCACAAACGACTGACTCTAGCAATCACTAAAGACAATTAATTAAACAATAGATAATATCGTATAGAATCCATTGACAACCAAGGGATCGAGAATAGTAGTTGACTTATGTGGTGAGGGGGGCGGGGGTTTGTGCGTCACAGTACTGGTATTAATTTTACAAATGGTAGGTTCTTCAGTCCACTTACTTGCCTTTCTCTTTACAATAGCCACCGTGGCTCTTATGGTTGGAATAACTTATGATACCTGTACCGCCGACCGCTGTGGCCGAACGGTGGTCGGCGCTTCAGTTCGGAACCGCGCTGCCGCTACGGTCACAGGTTCTAATACTGCCTCGGGCATGGATGTGTGTAATGTCCTTAGGTTACTTAGGTTAAGTAGTTCTAAGTTTAGGGGACTGATGAACTCCGATATTAAGCGTCATAGTGCTTAGAGACATTTTTTTATACAGTTACCATAAAGCTGTTAGCACCAGGCATAGACGAGAAGTCACTGCGCTTAATTAAGATATTAAATAACGGTAAGAAACATACGTAACACCACGCGCACACGGACACACACACAGAAAATTTCCAATGAAAAGCAGTTACAAGTATTAGATTTATCCCTTGGTATTAAACTCCACAAACATATTTAATATTAACTTTTTAATTTAGGCGTGTGTGAATTAAGCCAATAGATGGCTGCTCCCTCCCATATCAACTTAATGAACCACTAATTTGATGAATGACTTCCAGACACTTCAAATACGAAATAACTATTTTGTCAATACAAACAAGAGTACTTGACTTATGAACAATTCTGGATCGACAGTAGTTTAAGTCAGTTACTCGTATCCCACACGCACTCAGCAAGGGAAAAGCTAGTTCACAAACACATCCTCAGCTTACGAGAAGCAATAGTCACAGCCCACCTAATCATACCAGAGTTATAAACAGTTTAGTGAACGTCCACCCATACAGTCTTTACGTTATGGTTGAGTAAAAGGAACTCGACTTAAAGCACAAAATATCTAAAGCACAGTAAAAAACAAACACCGTACTAAATTACAGCCAACTGAAGTTAAGACATTTCTTAATGACCGAAAGAAATTTGACCAGTACAACGTGGGCAAACTACTAATATCAAATCACTTAGGCCAACCACCTGATTCATAAGACATACGCTCAGTAGATAATCCGGTCACAGAATAGTACGGACCGATGCCCAAGGAGTTTGGTCCTCCCCTCCCCTTTAAACCGACCAACCAACAAAAAAGCATATAACAACGTAATTGTACTGGTACTACTACTGTTACCAGACTGTGGGACACACTAATGCTTTTAACAGCCTTTTAGCCACCAAACCAACAAACGGTCACTGCTGTTTGTGTACGCCAGTGCAAACTGGCCTGTCAGGCTCGAGTACCGTACTCTCGTCGGACTCGTACTAAGCAACCAGACCGGCTCCGCTCAGTCGGAGCGGACGACACGCCCCTCACTGCACCCCCCACTCGTTCTCTCACTCTACCAACAACCGCGTAACCCGCCGCCTCGCGGAGTATCCTCGCACCACCGCGGAACCAAACTTGAAGGACTCGAGAGCTGCCGATTTTTTTTCTTTATTGTCATTTTGATACCTTACAAACAAGGTAGGTCGTCAGCGGCCTATTTATGCCGCTCTCCAGCCACAGAAAAGACATACAGTACAACAGGAATACAGAAAAACAAACATACATGGAGGGCAAAAACGGGAGACAAACATAATAAAAGAAACAAAGTCGGTCACTGACGCACTGCATAAAAAAACGTTCAACACTGTTCACAACGGAGAATACAGACTGTCACATGTGAACGGAGGAGCTCGGACGAATAGACACTGATGCACTGATGGGACGATGACCACGGGCACTGCAGCGACGATCTCCGGTGCACGATGTACTGTTCACACAAAACAGCCGCGCACCTGCCAGAGGGAAGGGGTAAGGGAGGAGGGAGAGGGGGAGGGGTTGATGCCAGTGGGAGAAGAAAAGGAAGGGGGACAGGGTAGTGGCGTTGTGGAAGCCTGCAGAGGAGGGGGGGGGGGAGGAAGAGTGGAGGGAGAGAAGGGAAAGAGGGTGCCCTGGAGGAAAAACACAGGGGGAGGAAGGGGAGGATTAAAGTTGGTAGGAGGGGTAGATGGGAGGGATGAGGGCATCATCAGGGAGGGGGAGTTGGCGGAAGCCACGTTGTGGAAGGCTATGGAGTGTGGAGGGATGGAGTGCAGGTGGGATGTGGGAGTACAGGCACGGCAGCGGACGGGGGGGGGGGAAAGGATGGGAGAGACAAGCGGGTGAGGGGGATCAAGTTTGTGGGAGGTATAAAGGATTCGTATCCGTTCTAGGAAAGGGAGGAGATGTGGGAACGGAATTAGGTTGTAGAGGATCCACGTGGGGGAGGAGAGGCGGATGCGATGGCAAGGAGAAGCACATGGCGTTCCAGGATTTGAAGGGATTTGTAGAAGGTAGGAAGTGCGGCGATCCAGGCGGGATGGGCGTAACAGAGGATAGGGCGGATGAGGGATTTGTAGATGTGGAGGACGGTTGGAGGGGTCCAGACCCCATGTGCGGCCAGAAAGGAGTTTGAGGAGGCGGAGTCGGGAGGGTGCCTTGGCTTGGAGAGCTGCTGACACGCCATGGGAGCTTAAGTAGTCTTTCTGTCAAAGGCCTTCAAACGAGCGTCTTTGATAGGAAGACTAAACCACGACCATATATAACCAGAGAGGCACTACTCTGACCACGAAGCCAGCGCTCATGGTTCAGTATTAGTAGGTACCCCATGACTTTTTCCACCTCTGTTTTTTCTCGCCAAGATCGTATCTACCAGCAGCACAACGCAATGTGTCACATAGTTTACGATGAGTTTACCGTACCCCCCTGGCCACCAAACTCCCCGTATTTAAACCGAATCTAAAGTCCTTGAGCTACCTCAATCGAGCTGTTCGCGTCATGAGCCCTCAACCGAGAACTGTAGCGCTGCTGACCACGGCATTGGCGTCGGCGTGGCTGCACATTCTTGTCGGTACCTTCCAGAACCTTACTGACACTCTTGCTGTACCTCACGCAACGCTACACGCAGGAAAAAGTGGTTATTCAGACTTTACACAGGTGTGTTCGAAATCACTGGCTGGTTTGGTAAAATTACTTTATGTAGACAACATTTTGAGCGCTTTTTGGTTTCATATTTTTTTCATGGATTAGTATAATTGCAATTGATTTTCTAATAGAGCATCAGACTACCGCATATTGTGCAATCACTGTAAAACAGAGAGCGTTGGATAATGACTGAGCGACCCGAGCACACTGCGTAGGAACTTCAAAAAGTACGAGTAAGCTACACATGTCGTCCTACGCTAAGGTCAAAGCGCAACAAGAGTGGCGCATTGTCAGATGAGAGTATGTGATCGGGTTTTCTACAGAGACATTTCTGCTGCGGTACGGATAGCAGGTGCATTACAGAGGGAGAGTGTAAGACAGAAATGCCGTGGCAACTGGAAAAGAACTCCAAAGTATGAGGACCTGTACGACTGTTGTTGGCAAAACGTCTAAATTGCACACAGATCCAGGGTGAAATGTCGGCAGTGTATGGAACAAATGTAATGTCGCGTCCAGCCGTAGTCGAATGGTGTTTAAGCATTACATGGACAGACCTACGCAGTTTCATGTGAATTTAACGTCGCAAAAACGACAGCAAGCACAAAAATGTGCACTTATCTATTTATTTACTTTTTTAAGGTGTGGTTTTGCTTATCGTAAAATTGAGAACAACTGTGTAAGATGAAATGACAAGTTTAATATTGCAATTGTTCTTACAAAATTACTCGTTTTTACACTGTTTTCAACATGACAAAATAAAATCTGCGCAATGGATAATGCATCTTGCCAACATCAAAAACTAAAATAATTTTATACACAACAATGTTAAATATTAACTGTCTGAAAGAACATTAATGCTAAACACAATATTATGAATGTTTAATTGGAAGATTCTTTACAAAATTGCTCCTACAGATGCGTTATAATATTGGTCAGTACTTCGAAACTCGTCCGATTCCGGTTCAAAGTTATGTACTATTTAGGATGACAATCAAGTCTACGATGGATGATTAGTTAAGTGACAAATTTGAGCACAAGATTACCCAAGGCCGCTCGAGTTTACAGTGGACGCAAGCTGGTGAACCAACAAAGTTTACGCCTGTGCACGCGGTATTTACTTTAAGCTGCGACGTGCTGCCGTATGTAAGACCGCTCTTCATCACTGAAATTCCTACAAAACTAGTCTGGCCTTTCCTAAACTTTCCGGCAGAAACTTTCCCTATGTTTCTTGATATTCAAGAAAACATGTAATCAGCCCTAGTCTTCTTATGTGGTGATATACACGCGCATGGTTGGAGCAGCGTGCATATTATAGTGCCCTCTCAGTTCTCGCAAGAACAATTAACTACTTTGGTTGGTTCGTTTCACAAGTTGATTTACCGCGCGCTCCAAAATGGTTATTCGAATAAAGTATAAATAGATGTGATAACAATAATTTGTTTTCTTTAGACTGTATTGTATCGCTTCAGAATAGCGTACAAGTAATCGAAATTTAGAGAATATAGCGTTTGAAATGTTTTCGAAAATTTGACGGGGAGATCTTTCACGTAATTAGTTTAAGAACTTATAAATCTTTGATAGGATCGTAATTCGCAGAATATAAAATCGACGTATTTCACTAAGCTCTCCGATTGTCAACACAGTTCTTCATGCTTTGGCTATGCGAGCGTGTAAATAAGGAGCAAATCTGTTTCTTTTCGCTGGTCACTGGGGCTGAGTTCGAAGCCAGAGCCGTCGCTGGAGACACTGCTGTTCCAGTCAGTGAGATTCCAGTCGGAAGACTCAGGAGAGGCCTCGCACAGTGGTGGTTTACTAACCTGACTGCCGGCTGCCATACCGCCTGACAGCCACGTGTGAGGGTCTGGACTGCCGTATCATTTCATAGCAAGGGCCCTTCGCTTGTCATCCGCAGCACCGTTACAGCACAGCGGTACGTCGATGATATTCTACGCCCGTTTTGTTGTCCTTCATGGCGTTATTGACTTACTCAATTTGTGGAGCTCCTTTTTTTGAATGAATCATCGCGTTTTTCTGAAACTGAAATCGTTTGTTTGTCTGTACGTGTACATCACATTTCAACTATTGATTTCCGTGCTATTCGGATAATTCCTTCGTGGCGCACCGGTTTTTTTTCTTTTTTCGTGTGTGTTTTCTTAGTAGAGCGTCTTTCACTTCCAGTCTTTTTTAAACAACGTTGTGTGGCTCAAGAAGCGGTACGGCAGCCTGCGATTTTTCGCAATTACCTGGGTGGAATATTGTCTGTCATACTGCAGGCCCGTTCATATGGGCGGCCCTCAACAAGCACCTGTAAAGTATCCTGTGTTTTACTTCCTGGTTGTAATGAAATATACACTATGTGATCAAAAGTATCCAGACATCCCCAAAAACATACATTTTTCATATTAGGTGCATTGTGGTGCGACCTATTGCGAGGTACTATATATCAGCGACCTCAGTAGTCATTAGACATCGTGACAGAGCACAATGGGGCGCTCCGCGGAACTCACGGACTTCGAACGTGGTCAGGTGATTGGGAGTCACTTGCGTCATACTTCTGAACGTGAGATTTACACACTCCTAAATGTCCCTAGGACCACTGTTTCGGATGTGATAGTGAAGTGGAAACGTGAAGGGACACGTACAGCACAAAAGCGTACAGCCCGACCTCGTTTGTTGACTGGCAGAGACTGCCGACAGTTGAAGAGGGTCGTAATGTGTAATAGGCAGACGTTTATCCAGGTCATCACACAGGAACTCCAAACTGCATCAGGATCAACTGAAAGTACTGTGAGAGTTAGGCGGAAGGTCAGAAAACTTGGATTTCATGGTCGAGCAGCTCCTCATAAGCCACACATTACGCCGGTAAATGCCAAACGACGCCTCGCTTAGTGTAAGGAACTTAAACATTGGACGATTGAACAGTGGCAAAATGTTGTGTGGAGTGACGAATCACGGTACGCAATGTGGCTATCCGATGGCAGGGTGTGGGTATGGCGAATGTCCCTTGAACTTCATCTGCGAGCGTGTGTAGCGCCAACAGTAAAATTCGGAGGCGGTGGTGTTATGGTGTGGTCGCGTTTTCCTGGAGGGTTCTTGCACCCCCTGGTTTTTTTCGTGGCACTATCACAGCACAGGCCTACATTGATGTTCTAAGGCCGGACTGAGTGGCCGAGCGGTTCTAGGCGCTACAGTCTGGAGCCGCGCGCCCGCTACGGTCGCAGGTTCGAATCCTCCCTCGGGAATGGATGTGTGTGATGTCCTTAGGTTAGTTAGGTGAAAGTAGTTCTAAGTCCTAGGGGACTGATGACCTCAGCAGTTGAGTCCCATAGTGTTCAGAGTCATTTGAGCCATTTTGATGTTTTAAGCACCTTCTTGGTTTCCACTGTTGAAGAGAAATTCGGGGATGGTGATTGCGTCTTTCAACAAGATCCAGCACCTGTTCATAATGCACGGCCTGTGGAGGAGTTATTACACGACAATAACATCCCTGTAATGGATTGGCCGGCACAGGATGTTTTGGAACACCGACTTCATGCCAGGCCTCACCGACCGACATCGATACCTCTCCTCAGTGCAGCACTCCGTGAAGAATGGGCTGCCATTCCTCAAGAAACCTTCCAGCACACGATTGACAGTATGCCTGCCGGAGTGAAAGCTGTCATCAAGGGTAAGGGTGGGCCAACACCGTATTGAACTCCTGCAATAACGGTGGAGGGCGCCACAAACTTGTTAGTCATTTTCAGTCACGTGTCCGGATACTTTTGATCACATAGTGTAGGTGTTCGTTTTTTCCGCGCGCTGTCTTAGATTGGACTACATCTACGTCTACATCTACATCTACATGATTACTCTGCAATTCACATTTAAGTGCTTGGCAGAGGGTTCATCGAACCACAATCATACTATCTCTCTACCATTCCACTCCCGAACAGCGCGGAAAAAACGAACACCTAAACCTTTCTGTTCGAGCTCTGATTTGTCTTATTTTATTTTGATGATCATCCCTACCTATGTAGGTTGGGCTCAACAAAATATTTTCGCATTCGGAAGAGAAAGTTAGTGACTGAAATTTCGTAAATAGATCTCGCCGCGACGAAAAACGTCTTTGCTTTAATGACTTCCATCCCAACTCGCGTATCATATCTGCCACACTCTCTCCCCTATAACGCGATAATACAAAACGAGCTGCCCTTTTTTGCACTCTTACGATGTCCTCCGTCAATCCCACCTGGTAAGGACCCCACACCGCGCAGCAATATTCTAACAGACGACGAACGAGTGTAGTGTAAGATGTCTCTTTAGTGGAATTGTTGCATCTTCTAAGTGTCCTGCCAATGAAACGCTGAAACGTCCCCTTTGAAAAATTGTACATGACTGTGCTTAAACTGACACACAATATTTTTTTAGCGCAACGCAATCTGACTTTCAAAATCCCTAGAATAGAATGGCCCTGACTAACATTAACCTATACCTTGCACAAATCACTTACCTCACCAAAAATCTTCGTTACTCGAACTACTGAAATACAGCGAGCGCCATTACTGCTAGCTAAATAAGAGGTTCAAACTACGGAAGGCACTAACTACTGATAGGGATAGTTAGCAAATGAAAGATTTTGATAGAGAACAAACAATGTATTTACCTTAATAGCGTTCAAAAGTAATAATATATATATAGCAGTTCATGACATCCCGTTTTACAAAGTTACTGTCTCTGTCCCGATCATCCACTTTCACAACTCCGCCATCTCTCTCCCCACATCCACCACTGCTGGCGGCTCACCTCCAACTGCGCAACGCTACGCGCTGTTCACATCCAGCTGCCGCTGCCCAACACTACAATGGCAGACAACAATGCAATCCAGCCACAGACTGCACAGGGCACTGCCAGTGATTTCCATACAGAGCGCTACGTGCCGGCGGCGTTACCAATATAAGAACCTAAACAGCCTACTTACAACGCAACTTTTGGCTCGCCTTCCCTACAATATTATCTATGTGGTCTTTCGAACTGAAGTTGTTCGTAACTTTAACACTCAGGTAATTAGTTGAATTGACAGCCTTGTGAATTGTACTATTTATCGAGTAATCGAATTCCAACGGATTTCTTTTAGAACTCATGTGGATCACCTCACACTTTTCGTTATTTGGCTTAAACTGCCACCTGCCACACAATACAGCAATCTTTTCTAAATCGCTTTGCAACTGATATTGGTCTTCGGATGACCTTACTAGACGGTAAATTACAGCATCATCTTCGAACAACCTAAGAGAACTGCTCAGATTGTCGCCCAGGTCATTTATATAGATCAGGAACAGCAGAGGTCCCAGGACGCTTTCCTGGGGAACAGCTGATATCACTTCATTTTTCTCGATGATTTGCCGTCTATTACTACGAACTGCGACCTTGCTGACAGGAAATCACGAATCCAGTCGCACAACTGAGACGATACCCCATAGGCCCGCAGCTTGATTAGAAGTCGCTTGTGAGGAACGGTGTCAAAAGCTTTCCGGAAATCTAGAAATACGGAATCAACTTGAGATCCCCTGTCGATAGCGGCCATTACTTCGTGCGAATAAATAGCTAGCTGCGTTGCACAAGAACGATGTTTTCTGAAACCATGCTGATTACGTATCAATAGATCGTTCCCTTCAAGGGACTAATAGAGAATTGTGAATGTGGTTCGATCTAATCTCTGCCAGACACTTAAATGTGATTTGCAGAGTATCTACATCTACATCTACATGACTACTCTGCAATTCACATTTAAGTGCTTGGCAGAGGGTTCATCGAACCACAATCATACTATCTCTCTACTATTCCACTCCCGAACAGCGAGCGGGAAAAACGAACACCTAAACCTTTCTGTTCGAGCTCTGATTTCTCTTATTTTATTTTGATGATCATTCCTACCTATGTAGGTTGGGCTCAACAAAATATTTTCGCATTCGGAAGAGAAAGTTGGTGACTGAAATTTCGTAAAAAGGTCTCGCCGCGACGAAAAACGTCTATGCTGTAATGACTTCCATCCCAACTCGTGTATCATATCTGCCACACTCTCTCCCCTATAACGCGATAATACAAAACGAGCTGCCCTTTTTTGCACCCTTTCGATGTCCTCCGTCAATCCCACCTGGTAAGGATCCCACACCGCGCAGCAATATTCTAACAGAGGACGAACGAGTGTAGTGTAAGCTGTCTCTTTAGTGGACTTGTTGCATCTGCTAAGTGCATCCATGTGGATGTAGATGTAGAGGGGTTCGGAGTCTACTTTTATCACTGGAAGTAATGGCAATAAAAAACCGAAAATCGGTTATTTCTGAAACCGGTTATTTCGAACGCTTTCAGTATCTATGTTAAACCGCTTCTTCAACCGGTGTAACCGAAAACCGGTCGTTTCAGCGATAACCGCCATGCGTAGTGTGTCGAGTCCAGTATGAAAGCTACTGGCGGCGGAAGGGCGGCAAGACTGCCCGCGTTGCCGAACGGGAGGTGCGACCTTGGCGGGTGCGGGCCGAGCGCGCGACAAAGCGGCAACCGCTGTTTGCGCGCCGCGCGGCGCCCAGGTCGCTTCTATTAATAAAAGCGGCCCTGCCACGGGGAGGGAGGGCCAGTAATTGCGAGACCGGGCCGCTCCCATCTCACCGGGGAAATAGCCGCCCCCTGCGTCCCACCCACACCCAGCTGGCGCGGTCGATAGGCCTGCGTGCGGCAAAGGCAGCCAACGGGCTTTGTAGGGGCTGTAGACGCAGATGCATATCCGGCTCAAGATGCCTCTCCTCCAACGCTACTGACCGGCCACTCTGTTTCATCACACCCTGTCGTGCTGTGCAGTAAGCATTTAGCGCGCCGTAGGCCCGAGGCAAAATTTGCACGGTCAGATATTACAGTCGTGCATGTTCTCTCTCTCCCTCTGTCTGTCTGTCTGTATGTCTCTTTCTCTCACTCACACATACACATACACGCATTCGCACGCGCGTGAGCTATTCCCATTCTACCTATGTTAGATTACACGCTAATGGACTTATGGCTAAGTCAACCACCCTATCTACACGGGTGCCAGACTCTATTAGAGTCGGCGCTGGCGGCCACATACTTACGTCGTCCTCAACCATTTCATTCCCACTGCTGCATAGCACTGCGGCCCTGAGCACTATGGGACTTAACTGCTGTCGTCATCAGTTCCCTAAAACTTGGAACTACTTATGGCTGAGTCAGCCACCCTATCTACATGGGTGCAGACTCTATTAGAGTAAGCGCTGGCGGCCACATACTCACCTCGTCCTCAACCATTTCATCACCACTGCTGAATAGCACTGCGGCCATGAGCACTGTGGAACTTAACTGCTGTGGTCATCAGTCCTCTAGAACTTAGAACTACTAATGACTAAGTCAACCACCCTATCTACATGGGTGCCAGACTCTATTAGAGACAGCGCTGGCGGCCACATACTCACCTCGTCCTCAACCATTTCATGACCACTGCTGAATAGCACTGCGGCCATGAGCACTGTGGGACTTAACTGCTGTGGTCATCAGTCCCCTAGAACTTACAACTACTAAGGACATCACACACATCAATGCACGAGGCAGGATTCGAACCTGCGGCCGTAGCGGTCGCGCGGTTCCAGACTGTACCCCTAGAACCGCTCGGCCAATCCGGCCGGCACGGCGGTGTTCCAGCCTCGTATGTCGTTCTACTATTATCGAACTTACCTTGGAGATCTCTTCAGAATAAATTATATTTATTTTGTGCTTTATTTGTTGTGGCCTTCTCACATTATCTACCCAGTCAGCCAGCAATACCTCGTATGCTGCAATTTAAAAGCTACATCCAACCACATTCATTACACATGTGTGGCCAAGGCTCATACACAGGGTGATAAAAAAGTCAGTAAAAATTGAAAACTTAAGAAACCACGGAATAATGTAGATAGTGAGGTAAAAATTGACACACATGCTTGGAATGACATGGGGTTTTATTAGAACCACACACAAAAAAACAAAGTTCACAAAATGTCTCACAAATGGCGCTGGACAGCAAAACTGCTACCGTGACGGGTGAGAGGTACGCCGATATATTACAGAATTGCATCGTCCCCATTCTGGCTGATAAACACCTGTTGGAACGTACGATGTTTATGCAGGATGGCGCTCCACCCCATATTGCTAGTCGCATGAAAGATCTCTTGCGCGCGTCGTTTGGTGATGATCGTGTGCTCAGCCGCCACTTTCGTCATGCTTGGCCTCCCAGGTCCCCAGACCTCAGTCCGTGTAATTCTTGGCTTTGGGGTTACCTGAAGTCGCAAGTGTATCGTGATCGACCGACATCTCTAGGGATGCTGAAAGACAACATCCGACGCCAATGCCTCATCATAACTCCGGACATTCTTTACAGTGCTGTTCACAACATTATTCCTCGACTACAGCTATTGTTGAGGAACGATAGTGGACATATTGAGCGTTTCCTGTAAAGAACATCATCTTTGCTTTGTCTTACTTTTATTACTATTCTGATCAGATGAAGCGTCATCTGTCGGACATTTTTTTAACTTTTGTATTTTTTTGGTTCTAATAAAACCCCATGTCATTCCAAGCTTGTGTGTCAATTTGTACCTCTCTACCTACATTATTCCGTGATTTATTCAGTTTTCAAATTTATACTGTTTTTTAAATACCCAGTACAATACATACCACGAATCATGGCCTGGCCTGAAGCTACGGATGGTCATCAGGAATTCAGAAAATGTAGTTCTTGTGAAACACAACTGGCTCTCTATTCTTACGAAGTAACGAGTGCTATCGACAGGACGTCTTCATTTGTTTCCATATTCCTAGGTTTAGAGAAGGCTTTTGACACCGTTCCTCACAAGCGACTCTTATGGAATTGCGTGCCTATGGAAAATCGCCTGTGTGACTGGATTCATGATTTGCTGTCAGATACGTCACAGTTCATAGTAACTGACGGATAATCGTCGAGTAAACAGATGCGATAGTTGGAGTTCCCAAAGAAAGTATTATAGGTCCTCTGTTTTTCATAATCTACGAGAAGAACGGTCGGGTGCAAAATGGAAACAACAGTGAAAATCCGATGAATCATTTGCACAGATGTGTTGGACAGTGTCTCAGGTATGGCCGTCGATTGTGGCGCGTCGCTCTTTTCAGCTCTCAACGCATAGCGAGCACGTAAATATGCCTGGAAAATGGTGTCTACCACCAAGTATGAGGGCCTGGTAAGAGATTTCGCCTATTGTCGTGCAACCCACATAACATAACTGTCATGAAATTTTTTCTTCGTGGTAATTCTTGGCCGCATGCTGCAGGAGAAATGAAGACGTTCCTGCAGCGTTTTGGATGGGAAATGTTTGGTCACCGGCTATACAACCCGTATTTGGTTCCCCCTGATTTTCATCTCCACTTACATGAACCACTGGCTACGAAGACAACATTTTGGCACAGACAAAGAGCTTTAAACCAGCGTAGAGAATTGGCGGAAAGCCTTCTGTGACGAGGGTATTGGAAAGGCGGCACAACGTTGCGACAGATGTCTAAGGCGGAGTGGTGTCTGTGTAGAGAAGTAGCTGGAAGGCGTAGCTAAATGTTGCGAGTAAAACAGTTTTGATTTTCAGAGTGGTTTCTATTTCGAGGGCGATAGGACCTTGCCTATCGAAGAGGCTCCGTAATCAAATAGCGTGCCTATAGAGTAGTGCCTTAGCTGTGCGACTGGATTCGTGATATCCTGAAAGGTCACAGTTCGTAGTAACTGACAGAAAGTCGTCGAGTAAAACAGAAGTGATAATAGCGTTCGCCAAGAAATCCTTTTAGACCCTATGATGTTTCTAATCTATACAGGGTGTTTCAGAAGTGATAGTCAATATTCAGCTATTTGACAGGAATGATCATTCGAAACAAAAAAGCCACGCAAACATGAAATCTAAAACGCATACCTTAAGAACTATGAGCAATTCTTCATCTTCCATACTGTGAAACAAATCTCTTCTACTGCGAGCTCTTTGCTTTCCATATTTTGAGAAGTGATATTATGGACCAAAAGAAGAAAAAAAAAGTGCAGTAAAAACCAATTCTAAACCACATACATTGAAAGTTATCAGCACTTGTTCATTAGAAGAATTATGTTTCACAGCAGCGAAGATGAAAAAGTGCTCACAGCTCTAAAGGTATGCGTTCGAAGAAGGCAGCTCGGGTCGTATTATCGCGGAATAGGGGAGAGAGTTTCATGGTTATCATAAGCAAGATGGAGTGGCAGTCATTAAAACAGAAGCGTTTTTCGTTGCGGTAAAATCTTTTTACGAAACTTCAATCAACAACTTTATTGTCCAAATGCCAAATTTCATTTATCCCGGCAACATAGAAATGACCATCATTACAGAATAAGATGAATCAGAGCTTGCACAGAAAGATTTAGGAGTTAATTTTTCCTTTGTGCTACTCGAGAGAGGAACGGTCGACATAGAGTCATGATGAGCGCTACATGGTGATTCTGAATAAAAGCCTGCAAATCAATATGTGTCCTTTTCTCAATCGTATCCGACGTACAGCTGTTGCATGTCCTTCATCAGTGCTCACGTGCGAATACAACCAAAGCGACACTGGCCTACGTCATGTGTACTTTAAGCATGACGGAGCTCCTACACAATCCACACGGCCAGTGACACAGTACCTCGCAGGAACGTGTCCTGGACGTTCGGTCGTTCGTTGTGGAGCCATTTGATGGCCAGCAAGGTTACCCGATTTTTCTCCATGAGATAACTGTTCTTGGGTTGGCAGGAGAGCGAAGTCTAGAAGCGCAGAGTGGACACTTATTTTACATGCGTGTGCTGGAGTAAAGGACCGTACGAGTGAGTTCAGTTCAGCATCACAGCAGCTGTCTACAAGAGCTAAAAAACGTGTCGCAGTTGACGTGGGATTCTTCAACATGTTTTTGTGCGGAAATGTGCTGTATTAAACGAAGCCTTATATCAGATGTTTTATTTACTATCACCTGTTTCTGTCCTGTTCCCCACTGTTTTCATTAGTTCCTTCGGAAGCTGTTAAGAGCACGACATGCATTCATATGACTTTCTTTGTTCAGGATCACTCACCCTTTAAAGCATGTATCTTTCCTCCTGACTCATCCTGTATAGTCTGAAAGTGGTTTTATGACAAACACTGAAGCGTGAATTCCAGAATAATGATGTATATGGAGGTGTAGATGCAGATCTCTTTCGTGGATGTGTTGAAGTTCTTTAAAACTCTTTCAGTATAGTACCTTGCCTCCCCACAATCACATTTATATGTTCCCCCTTCAAATGGTCGGCATGCAGAGTACCAATTGCGAATCTACTTCTGTTAATGAAGTATGAAACGAGGCACAATATATTGTAGTGTTATACTGGGTTCCCCAAAAGCAAAACGAGGATAATGGAATGTAGTCGAATTAAATCAGGTGCTGCTGAGGGAAAAAATGGTTCAAATGGCTCTGAGCACTATGGCATTCAACTTCTGAGGTCATTAGTCCCCTAGAACTTAGAACTAGTTAAACCTAACTAACCAAAGGACATCACACGCATCCATGACCGAGGCAAGATTCGAACCTGCAACCGTAGCGGCCTCGCAGTTCCAGACTGCAGCTCCTAGAACCGTACGGCCACTTCGGCCGACCGCTGAGGGAAAGAGATTAGAAAATGAGACGCTGAAAGTAGTAAATGAGTTTTGCTATTTGGGTAGCAGAATAACTAATGATGGTCGAAGTAGAGAGGATATAAAACGTAGGCTGGCAATGGCAAGGAAAGCGTTTCTAATGAAGAGAGATTTGTTAACATCGAGTATAGAAGTAAGTGTCAGGAAGTCCTTTCTGAAAGTATTTGTATGGAGTGTAGCCATCTATGGAAGTGAAACGTAGACGATCTATAGTTTAGTCAAGAATAGAATAGAAGCTTTCTAAATGTGGTGCTGCAGAAGAATGCTGAAGATTAGATGGGTAGATCACATAACTAATGAGGAGGTATTGAATATGAATAGAATTAGGAAGGAGAGAACTTTGTGGCGCAACTTGACCAGAAGAAGGGATCGGTTGATCGGCCATATCACCAGTCTAGTACTGGAGGGCAGTGTGGAGGGTAAAAATCGTATAGGTGGACTAAGAGATGAATACACTATACAGATTCAGAAGGATGTAGGCTGCAGTAGGTATTAAGAGATGAAGAAGGTTGCACAGGATAGAGTAGCATGGAGAGCTGCATCAAACTAGTCTCTGGACTGAAAACCACAACAACAACACACTGAGTTAATCAGAAGTCAACGAACAAAGTTCTGAAAGTTTTTCATTGATATTTCTAACTATATTAGTAAAGGAATCCGTGGTTTGCAGTTATTCATTACAAACTAATTGTATTTCATTTGATTTCTTATCTCCATTTGTCCTTTATTTTTGTGATAGTGTAAATATCGGCACAAGAATGTCTGGAAACAAGCTTGTTCCATTCACTCACGGTACTTGCTGTTGAGAAGTCACACTTCGCCCTCAAGCTTGCATTCGGCATGCTTCGGTTCTGCCACAGATATTTTTCCTCGGCTGTTGTGACCCCGAGTCGCGTAGTCGCAACTCCACCGTCAGCTGTCGTTCCCTGTAGCAAGACAGGATGCATGGGTCAGCCTACACGCCAGACGAATCAAGTGCGCTAGCAGATCGAGCGACCACCACCAGAGGTCGCCATCACAACGCGAACTACGTTGCACGACAGCAGTCATGCAGAACAAATATTGCTCAGTTTCGTATCACTGAGGAAATCACAGCGAAGCCGCGCTCTGTGGTTCAACGGGAAGTCGCAGCTGAAGTTCCAGTGCATTGCAGCTCCGTCTAACTATTGATGTAACAGTCTAACTCACCGATAACGAATCCAAGGTGGGATGAGCAATCCAGTGAAATCGTGCCACAGGGAAGTGTTTATGAGGGCAAGAATATAATCGTGTTGACCGGTTTGGACTTATTTCAAATTGGTTTTAATGGCTCTAAGCACTATGGGCCTTAACATCTGAGGTTATCAGTCCCCTAGACTTAGAACTACTTAAGCCTAACCAACCTAAGGACATCACACACATTCATAGCCGGCCGGTGTGGCCGTGCGGTTCTAGGCGCTGCAGTCTGGAACCGCGTCACCGCTACGGTCGCAGGTTCGAATCCTGCTTCGAGCATGGACGTGTGTGATGTCCCTAGGTTAGTTAGGTTTAAGTAGTTCCAAATACTAGGAGACTGATGACCTCAGCAGTTAAGTCCCATGGTGCTCAGAGCCATTTGAACCATTTTTGAACGCATCCATGCCCGAGCCAGGATTCAAACCTGCGACCGTAGCAGCAGCGTGGTTCCGGACTGAAGCGCCTAGAACCGCTCGGCCACAATAGCCGGCTGGACTTAGTCTCTGGGTGGAACTGGCACAAACTAGGGCTTTTTGTACAATGATCTCATCGGAAAAGGGTATTTATATTACTGAGTAAATCATTGTTTAGGCGTAGACATTTGTAGCTTAAAAGTATGCGTGCCATATGCTGTTTGTTTGGAACTGCGCTTCTGTTCACATAGATATGTCAACAACACCTGTGGGCGGTTGTCAGTGTGCAACAGTCTAAGCAGCTACATTGTTGGCGCTGAAGGAAAGATACAACGCTAACAAAAATGGTTCAAAATGGCTCTGAGCACTATGGGACTCAACATCTGAAGTCATCAGTCCCCTAGAGCTTAGAACTAATTAAACCTGACTAACCTAAGGACATCACACACATCCATTCCCGAGGCAGGATTCGAACCTGCGACCGGAG
This sequence comes from Schistocerca gregaria, assembly GCF_023897955.1. Taxonomy (NCBI): domain Eukaryota; kingdom Metazoa; phylum Arthropoda; class Insecta; order Orthoptera; family Acrididae; genus Schistocerca; species Schistocerca gregaria. The sequence goes on along the minus strand of NC_064927.1, from coordinate 407,370,880 downwards.
CGGTCGAGCGGTTCCAGACTGAAGCGCCTACAACCGCTCGGCCACACCGGCCGGCACAACGCCAACAGTCTCAACAGTATTTAACAGTGATACGCAACAGCATGGACAGTTTTACTGGTGAAAAGACGACCGATATGCAAGAGCGGCACAATCATAACTATGCTGAACTAATTGCGCGTAGACAGCAACTGTACGTGACAGGACTTTTGCATCAGTTTGAGGGTTGTAATGTTACTCTGTCTATCGTGTTTTACGTTTTAGTTATTTATTTTCCTATTAAATGCAGTAACACGTCGGGTTGTCTAATCTGACAGTACGGTAATTGACACGAAGTAATTAGACATCCTCTAAAATAATGAATTAGAACTTCAGTGACTACTGAGTGAAACGTCACAATCAATTCGGTCTATTACGTTAAAGTTGTAACATCCCCTTAAAATAATTAAGAATGACTGTGCTGGTAAACCTCTACGTTATTTGATTTTCAAACAGCTGAACAAAACTGAACGTACTCAGACATTTCTCTCTTTACTTATTCAGATCAACACTAAACTAACACACAATATTGTTAGCGAAACGCAATCTGACTTTCAATAAGCCCTACAAAAGAATGACCCTGACTAACAATAATCTATACCTTTCATGAATCACTTACCTCACAAAAATCTTCGTTACTCGAACTACTGCAATACAGCGAGCGCCAATACTTAAGCTAAATAAAAGATTCTAGCTACTGAAGGCACTAACTACTGATAACACAGTTAAAAAAATGAAAGATTTTCATAGAGAACAAACACTGTATTTACCTCAACATCTCAAAACTCTGGCATCTCTCTCCCCACATCCACCACAGCTCGCGGCTCACCTCCAACTGCACGACGCTACGCGCTGTTCACATCCAACTGCCCAACGCTACAATAGCAAATATTCCAAGAATGCAAACCAGCCATAGACTGCACACAGCACAGTCAATGATTTTCATACAGAACGCTACGTGGCGTTACCAACACAAAAACCTAAACAGCCTACTTACAAAGTAGCTCATCAAGCACCTGACAGCCGGCCGAGGTGGTCTCGCGGTTCTAGGCGCGCAGTCCGGAACCGTGCGAATGCTACGGTCGCAGGTTCGAATCCTGCATCGGGCATGGATGTGTGTTTTGTCCTTAGGTTTGTTAGGTTTAAGTAGTTCTAAGTTCTAGGGGACTGATGACCACAGCAGTTGAGTCCCATAGTGCTCAGAACCATTTCATTTCAAGGCACCTGACAAACAAGAATAATTCTGAAGTAAATTCTTGACACGTATGACTAAAGAATGTGGGGTACTAGACTGTGGCATGCGTTTCATCTGTCATTAAATCAGAATCAGTCACTTACGGCGCAAAACGGTTCTCGCCTGTGGCTGAGTTCGAATGAGCCGAAATCCTGCTACGACTGGCGTTCCACATGTAATGGACCACTCTTTTTTCTGAAAGCAAGTAGGTTTTCTACATCTACATCTACATGATTACTCTGCTATTCACAATAAAGTGCCTGACGGAGGGTTCAATGAACCACCTTGAAGTTGTCTCTGTACTGTTCCACTCTCGAACGGCGCACAGGAAGAACGAGCAGTTTTACTCAGGATTCCAGTACTACATATTATTCCCTCTTTTAGCTTTTCAAAATTATCTCTGTTCAGTGCGACGGCCATGATTCACCTTAATGAGAGGGCCTGTATGACCGCATGGTATCACTCCACTTGTCGATGTAGGAGCTAATGTCTTCCTGTATCAATAACCTCCACGATCGGACTCGCAACGTGCAAGCAATTCCTCACAAATGGTCCTTTGCTGCTCTTTATGGTCTTCGGTTAGGGCGCGAGGCACACAGCGGGCATACACATTTGCGTGCTCAAACTGGTAAAAGAGTGTCAGCGGTAGGAACAGAGACGTCCGGTTGAGAAGCAAGGTGTTTGGTTGTGATCCGTCGATCACTTCCAATGAGAGTGTCCGCACGTTCCAACTTTGCAGGAGTCACAGCCATGGGGGCCAGCTGGCAGACGGGCGATGTGACAGGTTTTTGTGACCTCGTTACGATTATGACAGACGCCTCGCCCAATGGCTCGCTGTGTTTTTGTCCACTGCCCAGTCTCCATATACATTCTGCATGCGCCTATGAATATCTGCGATGCTTTGGTTTTCCGCCAAAAGAAAATCAATGACAGTCCTCTCCTTGGATCGCACATCCGTTACAAACGCCATTTTGGAAGCTACATATAGCGTCGTCATCTATCGGCATGTCTTCAATCTGTAGGGGCTGAGGCAGGAATATTCCACATTGTCCCATAACAAATTCCACTTCTTTTATGCCGAAACTGACCGAGAAAGAAAAACTGTTTTATTACTTACTGAATCCGTTCGTAAGTCCCTCAACTGATCTGTCGGCGTCACAGGCCAGCGGAGAAGTCTGACGGTAAAAGCTGCCAGAACTGAAAAACCTGAGCAGTCAAATACCAAAAATCGAGGAAATTATACCGAGTAATGCTTGAAAGGAAAACTCGTATTTCTGCGTTCTACGTTCTTTACTCTGTTGGGACTGGCTGGGCTGTGAATATTCCGAGCGCCGACAAGTAAAAAGGTTCGTTAAAATATACTGTTACCCTTCCCTGAGTGTTTCTTCAGGCACGAGTCACGCCACACGGAGCGTGAGTCGTGCTTGGGTAGCTCAGATAGTAGAGCACTTGCCCGCGAAAGGCAAAGGTCCCAAGTCCAGTCTCGGTCCGGCACACAGTTTTAATCTGCCAGGAAGTTTAATGTCAGCGCACACTCCGCTGCAGAGTGAAAATATCTTTCCAGTAACGTGTTTCCTATCATTTAGTGCTCTCTCTTTTTTCTGTGCCCACGCAAGTGGGACCTCCTAAGCACAGTCGAGTTTCTCTCTGTAACTTCCAGTTTATTTACAGTAGCCGATCCTGGCAATCCTTATGTTGCGTAAACATTTCGTTTTTGTGGAACTGACTTTCAGCGGCATCCCACACTTACCAGGTGATCCCAAACTGTGAGTTAGCATCCGTTTCCTGGTTTTTGTCTGTGGCTTCCAGTGTGCCCCAAATAAACGAAGCTTTCTACGTTTCGTTCAAAACAGTGCAATTTCTGGACTTTACTAAGAACAGAATATCACCTCTTTCCATCTTCGAGTCATGAAGCATGCTCACCGTGCTCTGTAGCCGCCCGCTGGCAGTGGGGCTATAGACTGGAGCAATTCTTGGAAGCCTTACGTCATGTGAGACCGTATCTACACTCATGCTCATAAATTAAGGATAATGCTGATACCTTGTGAAACAACGCTCTGGTGGGCGGTTTGCGAGTTTCAATCACCACGGAGTATGACCATGCGGTGCATTTGACTTGCGGTCGTCGCACGGTGGCGTTGGCAGCAGTACACAAGCGCAGAGGTGCGTTGGTGCATTTCAGAGTACGGTGTAGCGAGAAACTGTGCATACGTTTTCAGACGTGCTAATGGTGAGTGTGTGTTGAAAATGGCTCAAAGAACACATATTGATGACGTTATGAGGTGTAGAATGCTAGTGCGACTGGAGGCTGCACAAAGACAGTAGCTCGTAGCACGAGCCCTCCGTGTGCCACAAAATGTGATCTCAAGATTATAGCAACGATTCCAGCAGACAGGAAACGTGTCCAGGCGCTACACTACGGGATGTCCACAGTGTACAACACCACAAGAAGACCGATATCTCAGTATCAAGTGCCCACAGACGGCCACAGAGTACTGCAGGTAGACTTGCTCGGGACCTTAGTGCAGCCACTGGAACAGCTGTTTCCAGACACACAGTCTTCAGACGACTGCACAGACAAGGTTTATTCGCCCGGAGACCTGGAAGGTGCATTTCACTGACCCCTAGTTCAAAGGTTCAAATGGCTCTGAGCACTATGGCACTTAACAGCTGTGGTCATCAGAACTACTTAAACCTAACTAACCTAAGGACAGCACACACATCCATGCCCGAGGCAGGATTCGACCCTGCGACCGTAGCAGTCGCGCGGTTTCGGACTGCGCGCCTAGAACCGCGAGACCACAGCGGCCGGCACTGACCCCTAGTCACAAGAGAGCCCGTAAAGCCTGGTGTCAAGAACACAGTACATGGTCATTGGAACAGTGGTCGCGGGATGTGTTCACGGATGAGTCGAGGTATAGTCTGAACAGTGATTCTCACCGGGTTTTCATCTGGCGTGAACCAGGAACCATATACCAACCCCTTAATGTCCTTGAAAGGGAACTCTATGGAGGTCGTGGTTTGACAGTGTAGGGTGGGATTATGATTGGTGCACGAACAACCCTGCAGGTCTTTGACAGAGGAACTGTAACAGGTCAGTTGCACTAGTATGTCCGTCTTTTCAGCGGTGCAGTGGGTCCCACCTTCCTCCTGATGGA